>NW_025213147.1:0-1396 GCF_004010195.1 Chiloscyllium plagiosum
GCAAGTTATTGCCAATTAAAACATCAAATGGAATAACATTTTTGCTTGTTACATCTGCATAACCAAAGTAGCCTAAGTGGCTGACCGTACATCTCTAAACTTCCACAGTACTAGAATGTGGAAAACTAATTCATGTGATGTGAGAAGTAGTGTTGTCCAGGGATCAGTGTTTGGTATTAAACTTTTCACCATTATATAGTAATAATCTGAATGAAAGAGTAGGAGTTTTGTAACCAAGTTTGCAGATGACACTAATTTAGGAGATACAGTAAATTGTATAGATGGAAGCAGACAGCAACAAAAGGATATAAATTAAGTCAGTGGGGAAAACTATAACCAATAAACTTGAGTGGGCCAAGGGGTGATATCATTCACTTCTAATCCAATTAGTATAAATTGCAATATATTCTTAATGCTGAGAGATTGTTAGTCTGTGCATCTCAACAAACAAATATTGACGTTGAAGAGGTGTAGCATACAAGAATACCAAAACCTTACAGATAAAATTATGCATGAGGCTATTAATATTTTACTTCCGTGTTCTATATACTGTATTTATGAAGAAGTCCAGTTTTGACTGAGTTGACAATTTATTCTGAGAGTGATGAGCAGCAGATAGAGCATAAAAACATGTGAAAAGAGGCAAACTTATTTTTCATTCAGATGTATTTGTGACACACAAAAAAATGACCTAATGTGTGTTTTTGTCTAGAAGATACAACTGGCCAAGATAACAGTGCTTCAGCAACAGCTATGACTCTCCCCAGTGAATCTATGATCAATATGTATGCCTTAGGAACACAGAAACTGTTAGAATACAGGTACTTCAGTGAGCAATTTTGAATTGAGCAACATTTGGAAATATTGATTTTTTAAAAATATTTTTAATCTTGTTCATCAATTTATTCCATGAACACTGTGCATCTTTTGTTAGACCAGTTGACAGCTGGTCTCTCAGGACAAAAAGCACATTTATTTAATTGATCAACTTACAAGCATTGTTGTATTATTTCAAACAATAGTTTCATGTTATTATAATATTTACATGAGAAAGTTTTGAATTAAGTATCGTACATTGTGTAATTGTTTCAGTCCATGAAAACTTCAGAACTTGTTGGCTTATTGGATGATGTCAGAATATCTAAGCACAAGTTTGTGAACTGAAAATGTGTTGCTGGAAAAGCGCAGCAGGTCAGGCAGCATCCAAGGAACAGGGGAATCGAGGTTTCGGGCATGAGCCCTTCTTCAGGAATGAGGAAAGTGTGTCCAGCAGGCTAAGGTAAAAGGTAGGGAGGAGGGACTTGGGGGAAGGGCGTTGGAAATGCAATAGGTGGAAGCAGGTTAAGGTGAGGGGGATAAGGTGAGGGTGATAGGCCGGAGTGGGGGTGGGGGCGGA
>NW_025213147.1:20085-31000 GCF_004010195.1 Chiloscyllium plagiosum
ATGAATGCTATGCCTCTAGGAATTCCCTGGCTGTTTTTTTGTTTGGCTTGCCCTATAATGGTAGTGTTGTCCCAGTCGAATTCATGTTGCTTGTTGTCTGCGTGTGTGGCTACTAGGGATAGCTGGTCGTGTCGTTTCGTGGCTAGTTGATGTTTGTGGATGCGGATCGTTAGCTGTCTTCCTGTTTGTCCTATATAGTGTTTTGTGCAGTCCTTGCATGGATTTTGTACACTACATTAGTTTTACTCATGCTGGGAGCAAACAGGAAGACAGCTAACGATCCGCATCCATGAACATCAACTAGCCACGAAACGCCACGACCAGCTATCCTTAGTAGCCACACAGGCAGACGACAAGCAACATGAATTCGACTGGGACTACACTACGATTATAGGGCAAGCCAAATAAAGAACAGCCAGGGAATTCCTAGAAGCATGGCACTCATCCACAAACTCGCTCAACAAACAAATCGACCTGGACCCAATATACTGGCCACTAAAACGGACAGCTGAAACTGACAACCGGAAGCGGCAGGGACAGGCCACAATAAATGTTGGAAAACACCACAGAAGCGCTTCACAGGAGGCTCCCAAACACTGAGGATATCACCTAGACAGGGGATGAAACGTTTGCATCCAAAATTTCCAGCTCGGCGAACAGAACCACAACATTATTAATTAAAACGAGCAAATTACTAATTAGAAATTACTCATTGATATGCGAGGAGGATGCACACTCTTCCCAAATACCATAACCTTTTTAGTCCTGCACAGATTTACATTGCCACACCCGCCCCACTCAACAATCCTGCCCAGTACCACCACTATCATATCTAAGGCTTCTCCTCAGCCTCAGTGCAACTTTTGAATACACCATAATCCAGTTCCTAAAACTGGATACATCTGTTTCAAATCCCCTTTAAACATGTGCCCATTAAAAATAATTGTACTTGAGGTGTTTACCTTGTTTGCTGCACAGACTCTGTCAGACAGGATGACAGCGTTATGTGTTCAAGTCATTTACACATAATTTGGATGCACAGAATAATAATCTGTTGACAATTGAAATGAAGCCATCATATTTGTGAGGAAAAAGCCCATCTGCTTGCCTCATATCTTTTATAGAACGCAATGTGTCATCCCTCCATGGTCAGGTCTACATGTCACTACAAACCCACAGCAATTTGTTTTACTCTTTTCTGTCCTGTGAACTGGCTGAAACAGCCACTCAATTCAAGATAGGAATAACGTGCTCGCCTGACCCGGGCTGCACACATCCCGTGAACAAAAGCAAAGGCATCTCTCTTCTCTGCCTGTTTCCCATGTTTATACAGCTCACTTTCGTCCATTCTCGAGAGTGAAGGCCATCTCCATAGGCCGCTCCGGTGCTGGCGTTATTGATGCTGACATACAGATGTAAGGAACTTGTAAATTCCCCATCAGACATAGTTCATAGAGAAAGAATGGCTCTTCACACCATAAGAAAAACTGCAGTGGGTACTTGAGGGAAAAGAATTCCTATGATTAAAAACATGAAAGTATTGTTGAAGCAGTGTTTAGGGTTTTGTGGACAGATTTTCTCTCCTTTTTAAGATATAATCTTCCTGCCACAGAGAGAATGCAAAGAAGATTCATCAGACACATCCTGGAACGGTCGTACCATGAGGAGTTAATAAAGGTTAAACTGTCGTGCTGTGAGAGAATACGAGGTGATTGCATTGAAACTTGAGGGTGATGAACAATAGTTCATAATGATCTAAACAGACACTGAAAGATGATAAATTACATGTTTCGTTTTTTACTTGGGATACATGATTCTTGATAGGTTAAGTTCTTGTGAAGATACTTCCCTATCCCATCCCCACGCGCCATATCGATTGAGAGAGGTGGATGTCCACACTTGAATAAACTCTCACCACATTAATACAGTGCAGTTGATATCTAATCGTGCACCGAATGTCACGTTCTCCACAATCCTGACAGCAGCCACAATGCCTTCTTTTGAAAACAGCTTCTGACATTCTTGGAGAACATATGTCTCTCTTCTCTGAGATGGAATTTGCTTTTTTGAGATTTGAAACAAACATTTTGCTTCCTTCCCCACTGCCAGCACTTCAGTCAAAGTGTCACGTGTTCCACAGGAAATGGAGCCCAGAGGAACATTGTGGAGAGGTCTCTGATTGCAGTTTCTGCTCCATTGGTTTGTCATGTTGGAGTATCAGTGACATCCTCCTGTTCCTGGATAAATGTCTCAAGGGGCTGAATGACCACCTCCTGTTTCCATGAGACAGGTTCATGGGTCTGATTGGACGATTGGAATATGTTTAACAGCACAGTTTGCTGACCAGACGCCTTTTTTTCCTGGTTAGCTGGTAGCAGATCGGAATGGGCTGCCTTCTTCTTGTTCAGTAGTTTCGAAGGGCTGATCGATTTCCAGATATCCGTGTGAAGCCAGCTTGAGATGCCGAATGAGATCCTCTTTAAAATGCCCAGAGTAATTCAGTACTGCTACATGAATGATAACGATACTTTCTCAGCACAAACTGAATGTTGTCCATGTGTTACTGCACATAGGTACAGACTGGTGCAGGAGCTGGGGAGGGATGGTGGGCATCGTCATTGATGAAGCAGTTGAAGATATTTGTGCAGAGGAAGCTAACCAGAGGATCTCCTGAAGAGATGCCCAGGGACTGATAGTTGTCGGCCACCAACCACAACATCTTCTTTTGTGCTCTGCAAGACTCCAATCGAGTGGACGTTACATCTAGTCCCCACGAATCTCAAATAAGTTGGCGCTTCCGATGCCATCCTCACTCAAATGCTGCCTTAACATCAAGGGCATTCACTGTTTACTGAGCACTGATTTGAATTATTGTGTTCATATCATTATGTGACAGTTAATGTATATGGAGGTTTTTCTTCTCAAAGTGCGTAATGAACGTCAGGAAGTATCTGGTCTAGAGAGTTAGGGTAGCTAGGTCACTGAAGATATTTGAAGAGGAGGTAGATGGATTTTTGACCTGTCATAGAATTGAGTGGTTTGAAGAATTCAGCATTAAAGACGAGACGATGCCAACAATGGTTCAGCTATGGTCCTACATAACATCAAGACAGTCTTGACCTTTCATATTAGTGAGTTCTGCTTCTTATGTCTTTAAATGCTGTAATTGGAAAATTAAAGGAGGTATTTTTTGAGAACGTTCTGTTATTGAATGTAGCAATCAGAAAGAAAAAAATATTTTGTGAGCCATGCCTTGCTGAGGTATGGGGGCTGTATTCACACTGATTCTGTGTCTACATCATGACCAATAAATGAAGTAAAAGTTGTAGAGAGGAGGAGAACTTTAGATTCCAAATAACGTTGTCCTACACACACCAAACTGCGTGTGACAGTCTTGACGGACTGAATGATAACCTTTCTTACTGTAGACGAGTTATTTGGAGTAAGTGACCTCCATGTGCTCCTGTGAATGAAGATTAAGGGTTTGAATGAAACGTAGGAACATAGTTCTGAGGATCAGGAGTTGGTTATTAGACATTTGTTTCTTCTCTACACGGCACTAAGATTGTAGATGATCTGATTCTGGTCTCAGTAGTACTTTTCTGTCCGCATATCATTTTCATACATTGACTTGTCTGTCAACTGTTTAAAAAACACAGCTTTGAATAAATGCAAACACCCAGGCACCACAAACTTCTTCAGGGTCGAATTCTGACTTGTACTTCTGACCAATGTTTGAGTGTCAACCATTTTTTTTTCCAGTCGCACTCCTCCACTGGTTACCACAAAGTTTAATTGTAAAAAATTTAGTGATTTGGCCAGTAATATAGGTCTCAGACTGGGTCATTTTCCAGTAACAAATGTGAGGCACAGATGGTTGAGCTCATAACAAATAGTAAAATGATTCACTGACCCAAATTCTATTCTGTCTTGGAGGTAATTCTGCTTAATCAAGCTACTGGTAATGGGATTTTGTCGCAGAACAGTTCAATTTCGCAGAATCCACTTTATTTCAAGAAATGGAGAGATTCCAATGAATCCTAATCAGGAATCCTTCACGAGTGTTAAAGGTGACTGAGAGATTTTCTGCTCCCATACTTGCTTCTCAGGAAGGACGAAGTAAGGGAGAGGGATAAATAGGCTGCTGCTTCACAGGCATATAAGACCTGTATCCCTCTCTGTGTTAGAATATACAATCATGTGAACTGGACACAAAACTGGACCATGTGCATTCTCCTTGAACATTCTCTGGAATATATGATTATGAACATCCAACTGATGCACTTTCAGAAATGTATTGATGAGTCAATAATGAGGCAGAAGTGCTAAACACTGAGCCACTGTGCCGCCCAAAAAAAAGAAGGTCGCCCGAGCTGGTACTCGAACCTTTGGCCCTGAAGGTCGCCCGAGCTGGTACTCGAACCTTTGGCCCTCAGATCAAGAGTCTGATGATCTACCGACTGATAAACAGAAACCAATCCACCCTCTAAACCTGTCCCACATTGCCACTGACTCTTTCAATCAAGGATGTATCAAACTCGGCTTCCGTTCCTGGCTTGGGAAGGGAAAACCAGATCGCATAATACAACACGAGCATCGATATTCCGTTTAATTATTTGTTTTGTTTGTCAACATCATTCTCTTGCCTTCTCGCTAGAAACATTGATCCCCTAATACATCAAAAACGTGTCGATTGGTGTCTTAGCGATACTAACGTCTGTGTATCCGTGTGTGAATGCGTGTGTGTGTCTATGTGGATGTTGTCTATGTCTTTGTGTGTGAGCGTATTTCTGTCTGTATATCAGCCTGTGTGTTTCTATCTGTGTTTGGGTCTATTTCTGTGTGACTGTATGTGTATCTGTGTGCCTCTCTGTCCTTGAATGTATTGTGCATATTAGCATATGAGGTATTTTCCCCAATACGTCTGTGTATTTCTGTGTCTGCATCTCTGCAATGAGGTATCTGTTCTTTTTGGGGTGAGAGAGCTGACGTTGCAATAGACAGTGGTTTTAAAGCGAGAATTGCCCTCGTTTGACATTGCTCCTTACTTCGTCGGTCGGACGTGCATGTTTGAGAATGTCCACATTAATCATTCCAGTCTTCTCTGACTCGCGCTAGGGTCCTCCGCACACGGCGGGAAAAGGGGATGAAGGAACTGATTCTGGACAATCTAACACCCTGCTTGGCCATTTCTGTCCTCGTACAGGCTGTTTCTCCAGGAATGGGAGAAAGGGAGGGAAGGTGAGGGTGCATGTGGATGACCCTGCTGTTAGTGCTTGCGTGGGTGCGTTGGGGGGGGATGGTGAGATGTCTGGAAGTAGTCAGTGCACAGTGTTGTATCCATGCAGTGTTCTTCGTGTGTGGTGCATACCACTGACTAATTACATCAGCTTGTACAGAATCGTTTTGAAACGATCTTACAAATAGCAAGGAGAAGATAACATTGGTGTTTTAAACATCCAAACCCAAACTGTTGCACAAAACCTGTGCATTATATGGTCTGCAAATTAGGTACGCAAGATTTGTGGGTGCTGTAGTAGTATTGAATGATCTCAAGTTGCATCTGAACTATGCTAATGCTGTGAAAAGTAGATTCCATAAACATGAATGATGCTGGTTGAAGATTATGCTGTAAACCAAACTACAGACTGAGCTATTTAGGATTTGTTGTTGCGTGGTCAAAAGCACTGATTACTTAACTTGCTCTAAAGTAATTTTTGAGAAAACGTGACATTAATTATTTGCATTTACATGGTGTCTGTATTCAACATAGAATTCTTAAACTTTATGGCCAAACATCATGGAAGTCCCGAAGCTAGAGGGTCAAGTTAGCTCCAGTGGATTATGAAAGTACAGTATAACATTTAGTAGTAGACAAACACTGGTTGTTAGAGTCATAGAGTCCAACAGCCCGTAGACATCCATTTCTCTGCCATTGCCCATATCCTTCTGTACCTTTCGTATCCATGCATTTTTCCAAATGTCTTTTAATTGTTGTTAATGTACCCGCTCAAACCAGATCCGCTGGCAGCTCATTCCATATGCTTACCAGCCCCTGTGTAAAAAAAAACAAAATGCTCCTGAGGTTCCGTTTTGTTCTTTCTCCTCTGATCTTAAACAAATGCTCACTCGTCCATGATTACCCAAACCGGGGAAAAAGATTGTATGCATTCACCGTATCCATGTCTGTCATGATGTGTACACTCCTATACGGTAATCCTCTGTCTCATACACTCGATGGTAAAAAAAAGGTCCTAGCTTGTGCAACCACTCCCTATAACTCAGACCGTTGAGTCCTTGGTATCATCTTTGTAAATGTCTCCTACACTCTTTCCAGTTTAATAACATCCTTCCCAGAACAAAGTGAACAAAACTAACTATAACGCCGCAGGTTCAGCCTCACTAACATCCTGTACAACTGCAACATGACTAACACCAAAGGAAAGGAAAGTGATTTAATGATAGTTAGCAAAACAACTAAAACATTGCATTAATCATCAGATGTGACTTGAGAAGAATTCCAGATATTGTAGAAATCTGAAAATTCACAGAAGTTTAAGATTCAGAAATGGACAGCCATTAAACTGATAAGGAAACCAAAAAGAGGACATGCAAGCTAACAAACAGGAACACGAATGCTGCATAACTCTAGGATCAATATCGTAAGAAAAGCAAAATTAAAGCAAAGTCAAATTTGGAAATATGTAACCGGGAGAGGAATATTTGTTGTGGAGAACAGGGAAATGGCTAAGAAAATAGCCATTTACTTTGCATCTGTCTTCGTCGAGGAAGAACAAGGAAATCTCTGAGAAATACCACGTGACCATACAGGTCTTGTAGAACTAAAGACATCACGATAATTTATATCAGTAACGAGGCAGCACTTGAAATTGTAGGTGCATTGAGCATTACTAATTCTGACATACTGGTTATAATTCAAATTAAAACGTCAGAAATATGTCAGAAAAAGGAGTATTAATTGCCCTGTCGATGAATGTGTTTTATTTTCCTGTACATTCTGCAAAGGCCAGAGGGCATTGTAGGTAAATAGAAGTATTTAATATCATTTAAGCGTTGTAACTGTGTTAGCTTACTTGCAGTGTGGAAACAGACCCTTCTAACCAACAAGTCCACACCGACCCTCCGAAGGATGAGCAACTCATCCAGACCAATTCCCCCAAATTTACCGGTTCACCTTACACTATGGGCAATTCACCTAACCTGCACGTCTTTGGACCGTGAAAGGAAACCGCAACACGCTGCGGATACTCACGCAGACACGGGGAGAACTTAAAACCTCCACACACACAGTTGCTCGAGGCGGGCATTGAGCCCAGCTCTCTGGCGCTGTGAGGTAGCAGTGCTAACCACTGTGCCACCGTGCCGACCAATTGACTGGAAGGAATACAAGCATTGACAAAGGAAAGAACAGATCGTGTGTAGAATTGCAGACGACTTAAATTCAAATCCTTAGGAAACTGTTGGAATCTAAGAAATAACATGTGATATTGGATATTTAGCAGTTAACAATTTCATTGAAGAGAATCAGTCTATATTTCTGAAAGCAAAATCATACATGATAAGCTCCAGAATTTTTAAAAGTTGTTTCTTGCAGCATAGACGATTAAGAACCAGCAGAAATGGCATTTTTGGATTTTCAGAAGGCTTTCTATGACAACCCCTGCAGGGAGTTCATAACTAAAATTAACGACTATTTGGAGGAATAGTCCAAAGATTCACCAGAATCTTCCCTTGGATGGAGCATACCAGGAATGAAGAGAAGTTGGATAAGTCTAGGTTTGTTTACGTTGGAGCAGAAAAGGATAGCACGCACGTGATTCAGAAGGTTAAGATTACGAGTGGCATGGATAGATGGATAGGCAGCAGGTATGACTTATAGTCAATGGGCCAAGAACAAGAAAGCAAATGATTGAAGTGAACCCTTTGAGGTTTAGAGACGATTTGAGGATTATTTTTTACTCAACGGGTGATGGACTCTGGAATGCACGTCCTGAGAGGAAAGTTGTCTCAGGCATCTCACAACCATTAAGAAGAGATGTGGAAAAGGATTGGATGAAAAATGTTATTCGAGAAATGAATTTATGATCTTCTTTTTGTATTATTCTGTTCAAACCTCGAGGTCCATGCAAGGCAGTGAATTCTGAAGCCAGAAGTCATTACTGCAAATGATACCTCATCAGCAGATTATGTTCGGAATGTCGACTCTCGCACGCCTCGGATGTTGCCTGACCAGCTGTGCTTTCCAAGCAACATACGTATTGACTTTGATTTCCAGCATCAGCAGCCCTTAGACATTGAAACTTTACAGTATGGAAGCAGGCCAGTTGGCCCAACAAGACCACACCGACTCTCTGAAGAATATCACACTCAAACATATTCCCCTGCCCTATGACTTTGCATTTCGCCTGACTAATGCATCTAACATTCACAACGTTAGACTGTGGGAGGAAGCAAGAGCACCCGGAGGAAATTTACAGAGTCACGAGGAGGATGTGCAAACTCCACACAGACAGTTGTCCGTGGCTGTAAGCGAACCAACATCCATGACGCTCTGAGGCAGCAGTGCTAACCACTGAGCAACGTACCACCCTTATTTGCTCCTAGTACTGGAAATGGGATTGGCACAAAGGACAGTGTACATCGACTCACCACGTGGGTAGCTGTAACATTGAAAATGATTTGGATCTCCTTGTACACCAGTCACTAAGAGCAATATTACATGACCAGAAAACAGTCAGGAAGATTAATAATGTGTTAAGCATTAATTACGATGGATTTGAGTACAAGAGTATGGGTGTGTTACTACAGGTGAACAGGTTGGTGCGATCTCATCTCGAATATTGTGCACATGTTAGCAGTTTTTATCTCCTTACGTAATCAAGGGAAAACCTGTCATTAAGGGTGGGCTGTGAAGGATGACCAGAATGATCGCTGGGATGACAGGCTTGTTGTGGGAGCAGCGTTTGGGTATTCTGGGTCTGTGTTCCATGGGGTTTAGAAAAATGCGTGGAGATCTCAAGGTAATATATAGAATACTAACAGGCCGAGACAGATTGGAAGCTGGGATGATAGTTCTCCTGGCTGGGGCATCTAAAAAAACGGGCTACCGTGTTACCTACTGGCAGGCCACTCTGCATTGAGATGAGCATAAACGTCTGCACTCAGAGACGGTTAAACTGGGAAATTCGCACCACATTATGCTGTCAAAAACAAGGCACTGAATATAAATAATAATTTTTAACTCCAAAGGAATGGGGAGAGAGCAAGAGTATGGTGTGGAGATGGAGGATCAGTCATCACAACATTGAATTGGGTAGACAATTCCATGGACCAAAGTGATTACTGCAGTTCGTATTTTTATATTTTTCTGACAATTAATCACAATGACGGATATGTACACTGTGTGGAAAAAGTCAATTGAGGGGATGTTTGGCATGAATTAGAATAGGAGAGGTTCAATATGTTGAATGACCTACACCTTTCCCGATGTTTCTCTGCAGTCTGTGGGAAAGCTCTGTTAATGTTGCCACAAGCTCTTAGATGTCGTGAAGGAGGTCTCTCACGGTTGACAGGACTATGTTTCCCATTCCCTTTTCCAATATTGAGGCAGGGGATGGGTGTGCTCTCCGGTTTCTTCCTTTAAAACCTTGGAGTAGTTTGATAAAATTAAATGCATTACTTGGCTGATTCTGAGACCATTGAGCGTTTATCACGCTGTGTGTCTGGTGTCACTTTTCGGTTAGACCAGGAAAGCACGTCAGATATGCTTCCTGAAAGTTGGTGAAGCAAACGTCCATGTTACTGATCCCAGATTTTAGATCTCAGCATTGTATTAACTGCTTTTAATTTTCACCAGCTGCCAGAGAATTAGCCGGGTCTGGATTAAAAATCCAGTGACATTCCCACGACAGCAACATCTCCTCATGGGGAGCTTACGGAAAGCACACTGAGAAGCATTTTCTTTCTGCTCCTTGACAGTTTTGTAAAAAAAAACAACTTAAACTAATTTGACTATCGTGATGAGACTGAAAGTTTGATAATTGGTCAGGTTGTAATTATTCTCTACTTAGGGAACTCGACATTGTTCAGAAATGGTGATTGAGATTGTGCTGCCGGAAAAACACAGCAGGTCAGTTAGCATCTGAGGAACAGGAAAATCGAGGCAGAGCCCTTAATCAGCAATACGGCCACCTTCTCCTCCGTCCCACCTCAGAGTTTATCTCTCCAACACGGGGGTCCCAGCCTCATTCTTGATGAAGGGCTCCGGCCCGAAACGTCAGCTTTCCTCCTCCTCAGATGCTTCACGACCTGCTGTGCTTTTCCAGCAACACACTCCCAATGCTGATCTCCAACATTTGCAGTCCTCACTGTCTCCAGGTTGATTTTAACCTTACAGCTAAGCATGTTCCAAGGATGACTACCTTAAAGAAGTTTTCCTCCTCTCTCTACAAAGATCTCAGTGAGTCCCTCTCTCACTGTACTCCCCATGTCCTCTCCTCTGCCCTGAAGCCTCTCGGACCTATTAACTTTAACCCGACCTCCTACAAGCACTCTAAGCTAAATTGTTCCCAGCCCCATCCACCTCCCATTTATCTCTCGTCCCCCAAAGAGGACTGCGTTTCCCTCTGTTTCTCTCCCTGATCACGATTAAGTGATCTGTAGTGTTAGTGATGCAAGTCTTATATAGTTTTAGTACCAAACAAGTTCTGCATCTTATGTTCGCGTTCTCATTCCGTGCATGGCAGAAGGGATTGGGTTTAAAAGCAAGGAGTTCATGTTGCAGGTGTATAGGGTGCTAGTGAGACCACACCTGGAGTGCTGCGTACAATTCTGCTTGAGAAGATGTACTGGAATTAGAGAGGGTGCAGAGTATGTTTCCCACGTTGGTTCTGGT
>NW_025213148.1:0-831 GCF_004010195.1 Chiloscyllium plagiosum
TCAGTCACCTGCTTTTAGTTCATCAAGAAAGGAAACTATGCTGGGCCTGGTTCTATTGAGTGCAGTGCATCCAAATAATTAAGTGTCAAGTAGCCTTGAGACAGTCGCTCAAAAAATGATCAAAATGATAAAGAATAAGGAGCCATCCACAATAAAAAGGAATAATGAGCAGAGGGCCAATTTCAATTGAATTGAATTGAATTTATTGTCACATATACTGAGGCACAGTGGGAAGCTTTCCCTTGTGAGCGATACATACAGAGTTAAGTAGCATAGATACCTAAATAATAGGTAAACAGCGGCAAAAACAAAACCACAGGTACAGGTGAATATTAAGAGTTTGTGAGCCCATTCAGTATTCTAACAGCAGTAGGGTAGAAACTGTTTTGGAACTGGCTGGTGCATTTGTTCAGGCATCTGTACCTTCTTCCCGATGGTAGAGGTTGTAGAAAAACATTGCCAGAGTGGGATAGGTCTTTGAGAATGCTGGTGGCCTTTCCTTGATAGCAGCCTGATAAATGATTCTATAAATGGGAGGTTGGCCTTTGTGATCGTCCGGGCCGAGTTCACCATTCTCTAACCGTCTCTGATTTTGAATGATACAGTTACCATACCAGGTAGTGATACATCCAGACAGAATGCTCTTGATGGCAAGGGTATTCACCTTCGTGGCAAATTTCGTCAGCTGTCTGAGGAAGAAGAGACGTTGTTGGGCCTTTGTAACCAGTGCGTCCACGTGAAGAGTCCAGGAAAGCTTGTTGTGGAAGACCACTCCCAGGAACTTGACACTCTCCATTTGTTCCACCTCTGTGCAGTTAATGTGTAGGAGGG
>NW_025213148.1:30594-31000 GCF_004010195.1 Chiloscyllium plagiosum
CTTGACAAATGGTCTCGCAGTCAACGGCAATTGGTGATGGATGACAAATGCTGCCCTTGCTGGTGATGCTGACATCTCGTGAAACAACAGAATTAAAGATGAAAT
Organism: Chiloscyllium plagiosum; assembly: GCF_004010195.1. Classification (NCBI taxonomy): domain Eukaryota; kingdom Metazoa; phylum Chordata; class Chondrichthyes; order Orectolobiformes; family Hemiscylliidae; genus Chiloscyllium; species Chiloscyllium plagiosum. The sequence continues at coordinate 30,700 of NW_025213148.1, forward strand.
AAACCAAGAAACTGTGGATGCTGGGCATCTGAAATAAAATTCCCCAGCGTCTGAAAATATTGGAGAATCTCAGCAAGTATGGCAGCCTCTGTCAGGAGAAAAACAGATAAAGTTTCGAATCTAGTGATCCTATATCACAACTGAAAGCAACTGGGAAGTAATGTTGCTTTCCCAGTCGGATGTGTGCGGGGAAGGTTTGTTTAATGGATGTAGAAATGCCCAGCGAGAAAGAGAGAGAGAGAAAAATGAAAAGCAAACATAGGAACTGTTGATGATGAACCAGAAGGAAAATAACATGGGA
>NW_025213149.1:0-1610 GCF_004010195.1 Chiloscyllium plagiosum
GGGGGCAGCTGGCTATGCCACATGGATTGAGAATTGGTCAGTGGAAGCAATACAGTGCTTCTTGCACTTTTATTGACTGAAGGCAGTTACTCATGGGATATCACATGTTTCAATGTTTGAACCACAACAATTTGCAAGGCATAGAAATGATTCGGATGTGAGAAATAAACTACATGCATATCATTTTGTATTGATTAAATGGTACAAGCTTGAGAAGTCTTATTTTTCAAAAGGACCTGAATGTCCTTAATCATGAGTCACCAAAAATAGCACCTCCAAGGGCGTTAAGTATTGAGCATCTTGTATGGTATGTTGCCCTTCATTGTAATATGATTCAAGTGCATAAGTAAAGTCGTCTTCCTGTATTTGTAGCGCCTTTATGAGAGAGTATTTGGGGCACTGTGAACAGGTATGATCTCCTTTGTAAGGCATGATCTCATTAGCTCAAACAAGTAACAACAGCCTAATCCATGAGATGATGACACCACGAGGAGACAGTGATGGAACTGAGTATTTAATCTGTAGTGCTATGAGACAAGGAGGGATGATGACGGTGAAACGTGAGGGTTAGCGACGATCACATATTTGTAAAAGAGACACTGTTAGGGTGAGAAATAATTAACTTATTAGATTTATTGTCACGTGTGCCTAAGTTCGGTGAAAGCTTTATTTGCGAGCAGTACAGGCAGATGACAGTAAGCAAAGACACTCAGATCATAGGGTGCAATATAAACCTAGGTAGAGTAAGGCGTACCGGTTGCAATGAACAGGACATTCAAAACCACGATCAACATGAACAAGATCAACATTCATTGGAGTTAAATAGCCCACTCATCAGTCTAATATAGTATTCCTAATATATTATATGCCTCAATGATCTCTCCCCACATTAATGTGCCGTCGGGATAAAATCCAGAAGAAGAATTTAGGGCGTTAGGAGCCAAGTGAAGGAAAGCAGGACCTCAGAGGTAATAATCTCAGGATTGCTAATATATTATATGCCTCAATGATCTCTCCCCACATTAATGTGCCGTCGGGATAAAATCCTACAAGAAGAATTTAGGGCGTTAGGAGCCAAGTGAAGGAAAGCAGGACCTCAGAGGTAATAATCTCAGGATTGCTACCAGTGTCAAGTACTAGTCAGAGTAGGAATGATTGAATAATCAGGAAGAGTGCTTGGCTTGAGAGATGGTGCAGGAGGGAGGGATTCAGATGTTTGGGACATTGGGATCGGTTCTGGGGGAGGTGGGACTATTACAAATTAAGCGGTCTACATCTGGGTAGGACTGGAGCCAATGTCCTAGGGGGTGCTTTTGCTAACGCTGTTGTGGAAGGTTGAAACTAATGTGGGAGGGGATAGGGAATCAAATGAGGAGTTTGGTGAACAGAAAGGAGGTAGGAACTAAAGCCTAAGGAACCAGATAATGAAATCAACATGGCTGAGGGAAAGAGGAGGCAGGAAGCGGAGAATGACCACAGAGGGACTGGTAGTTTTAATGCTCGAAGTATAACGGGTAAGGCAGATGAACTTAGGGTTTGGAAAAGTACCTGTGAATATAATGTTATTACTATTACTGAGACTTGGTTGAGGGAAGGTCGTGATTGGTAAT
>NW_025213149.1:30099-31000 GCF_004010195.1 Chiloscyllium plagiosum
CACAACATCTTTCCGATAGGAAGGAGACCAGAATTGCACGCAATATTCCAACAGTGGCCTAACCAATGTCCTGTACAGCCGCAACATGACCTCCCAACTCCTGTACTCAATACTCTGACCAATAAAGGAAAGCATACCAAACGCCTTCTTCATTATCCTATCCACCTGTGACTCCACTTTCAAGGAGTTATGAACCTGCACTCCAAGGGCTCTTTGTTCAGCAACACTTCCTAGGACCTTACCATTAAGTGTATAAGTCCTGCTAAGATTTGCTTTCCCAAAAGCAGCACCTCATATTTATCTGAACAACCAAACAAAATTGGTGACAGCCATTCTCTTTCCCTGTGAAGTGATAGATTTTTAAATCTGTAGACTTACCACATTAAATTTGCTCAAAATGCTCTCAAAATCCCAGTATTAAATATTTCAAGGTGTAAGAATTATGATCTGTAAACTTAACTATTTCAGAGTTGGTAAAGATTTTGACTTGATAGTAGTATAGAACCATACCAAATTAAAAATCTCTTTTTCTAGTTTAATATTTCTGTTGGCCTGTTACTAACTGTTTCACACATTCAGGATTATTTAGCAAATGCTGTCCAATCACAAAATCACATCCAATGTTGGACACTGTTTTGAATTTTGCAAGCACAGTCTGGTTGAGTATGATCAGCATTTTGCCTGCTGTGACGTATTGTTTCATATGGACTGCCTGTATTCATACTCAGAAATAATTTGTACACACAGCATCCAAACATAGAGTGCAAAAAATACCTGAAATAATTCACTTGGCATTTGATCCCCATCTCATATAATAACAATGCATAAATCCGATATTGTTGGCACCAACAGCCAGTTTAAATGGCTTTGCATAATTTGGTGGTGCAGCACTCAGTACAGT
>NW_025213150.1:0-4658 GCF_004010195.1 Chiloscyllium plagiosum
TGTGAAGAAATAGTCCCAATAACAAATACTGATACTTGCTTGTAAAATGTCTTAAAATTGGACACACATTCTGCCGGAAGTTTCTGTAAACTGCAGGAAACATAGCTTGGTACCAAAAACAGCACTTGGATCGTTGGTGTCTCTGCAGATGTCCTAGAGATGCCAGAACTATGATAACAGTTGGATATCCTCCAGTGTGCTTTGCATGCTAATGACTGTTCTTTCTGAGCTGCCATCTGTAGCACACACTGTACATGGAACAGTTTGATTCCACGGAAGGGTTTTTGATAAGGTCATTGTGCGAAAGGCTATGAGTGAACAAATCTGTCCAGATGTATATAAAATGCAGCTGCTTCCTAGTTATTGGTAAACAGTGCACACATATTAACAAAATTTGAGCCTTTAACAGTCATTTACAGTGCAAAGGGAGGCTATTCAGCCCATTGAATCCATGCCAGTTCATAAAATCATTTGGTGCAGAAGAGGCCCTTCGCCCCCATCAAGTCTGCAAAATATAACCAGAGTCTAGATGAGAGTGGTGCTGGAAAAGCACAGCAGGTCAGGCAGCATCCGAGGAGCAGGAAAATCGACATTTCGGGCAAAAGCCCTTTATCAGGAATAGAGGTAGGGTGCCTGCAGAGTGCTCCTCGGATGCTGCCTGACCTGTTGTGCTTTTCCAGCACCACTCTATTGTAAACACTCTGCAGTCACCCTCCTTCTATTCCTGATGAAAGGCTTTTGCCCAAAATGTCGATTTTCCTGATCCTTGGATGCTGACTGACCTGCTGTGCTTTTCCAGCACCACTCTAATCTAGACTCTTGTTTCCAGCATTTGCAGTCCTTGTTTTTACCTAAAAAATTAACCAGTGCCTACACTTTCTTGCATTTGGCCCATAGCCCTGAATGTTGCAATACTTCAGGTGCTCATCCAAGTACTTTTTAAAAGTGGAAGTTCCTGCCTCAATTACCCTTCCAGACAGTGCATTTCAGAAATTATTACCATTGGTGAAGATGATTTATTCTCCAATCCCCTCTAAATCTTCTGCCTTTTAGTTTAAAATTATGCCTCATTACTGACCTTACGACTAGGGGGAATAGCTGCTTTCTATTCACCTTGTCAATGCCCCTCATAATCTTGTATAACTCAATCAGGTCTCCCCCACCCCACCTATTGTTTATTCCTCCTCCCTCCTCCCACTCCATCAGTAGCTCAGAAAAGGTTGGTATAAATAGAGTCACAGAACGGTCCAGCACAGAAACAGATCCTTTGGTCCAACTTGTCCATGCCGACCAAATAATCCTAAATTAATCTAGTCCCATTTGCCAGCATTTGACCCTTCCCATTCATGTACTCATCAAGATGCCTTTTAAAGGTAATTATACCAGTCTCCTCCACTTCCTCTGGTAATCCATTCCATTCATGTACCATCCTCTGTGTGAAAAGGTTACCCCTTAGGTCCATTTTTTAAAAATCTTTCCCCTCTCACCTTAACCTATACCCTCTAGTTTATAAGTCCTGCTCGGATTTGCCTTTCCAAAATTCAGCCCCCACACCTTTCTCTAAATTAAACTCCTTGGCTCATTGGCCAATCTGATCAAGCTCCCTTTGTACTCCAAGGTAATCTTTGCTGTCCATTACACCACCTCCAATTTTAGTGTCATCTGCAAACTTACTAACCATACTCCTATGTTCACATTCAAATCATTTATATAAATGACAAAAGGAAGTGGAACCAACACTGATCCTTGTGGCACACTGCTTGTCACAGGCCTCCAATCTGAAAATTACTTCTACACCAGCACCCTCTGTTTTCTACCCTTGAGCTAGTTCTGTATCCAAATGGCTAGTACTCCTTGTACTCCATGTCATCCAGCCTTGCTAATTAGTCTATCATGAGGAACTTTGTCGAATGCCTTACTTAAGTCCTTTATAGATCACATCCACTGCTCTACCATCATCAATCCTCTTTGTTACTTTTTCAAAAAACTCAAATCAACTTAGTGAGAAAAGATTTCCCATTCACAAGGCCATGTTGACAATCCCTAATCAGTCCTTGCCTTTCCAAATACATGATAAAATAAGTTCTGAAAAAGGGCCACAGGACTCAAAACATTAACTCTGCTTTCTGTCCACAGATGCTGCTAGACCTGCTGAGTTTTCCGAACTGTTTCTGTTTTCGTTTTGAATTTCCAGCATCTGTAGTTTTTTTTTGCCAAGCTTGTCCAGCCTCTCTTCATATCTGGAATGTTCTATCCCACGCAACATCCTGGTGACTCTCCTTTGCTCTCCCTCCAGTGCAATCATATACTTCCTATAATGTGGTGACTGCACACAGTACTCCAACTGTTGCCTAACCAAGTTTCTATACAGTTCCAACATAACCTTCCTACTCTTGATAATCGATAGCACAGCTGCTAAGGCAGCATGCAAAGCATTTTCCTTTAATTACACTATTAACCAGTCCTGCCACCTTCAGGGAGAGGGGAAAGATATAAAAGAGACCTAAGGGGCAACTTTTTCACACAGAGGGTGGTACGTGTATGGAATGAGCTGCCAGAGGAAGTGGTGGAGGCTGGTACAATTACAACATTTAAGAGGCATTTGGATGGGTATATGAATAGGAAGTGTTTGGAGGGATATAGGCTGGGTGCTGGCAGGTGGGACTAGATTGGGTTGGGATATCTGGTCAGTATGGACGGGTTGGACTGAAGGGTCTGTTTCCGTGCTGTACATCTCTATGACTCTATAACTCCAAACACCTTCCTTCAACCTCACCTCCCAACACTAACTCCAACTCCCCCACAACACCAACCCCGATCCAACCTTCAACTCTACTCCCAACCCCAAACCCAATGGCAAACCCCATCCAACAACCCCACCTTCCCAATACTAAACCTAACATCACGCCAACACCAACCCAACCCCTCTTGACCCTCAACTCCAAATCCAATCCCAAACCCCACCCCAACCTCCTCCATGACCTCAACTTCAACCCAACCCCAATTCCAATCTCCAAACCCCCCAACTCCAAATCCAACCCTAACCCCATATCCACTCCCAACCCAAAACCCCAACTCTAATCCCAAAACCAACCCTAAACACCAACACCAATCCTACCCCCAACCTGAAACCAACTCCAACACCATCCCCAATCCCAGCTGCAGTCCCCCCTCACCCCTGTCAAGTGATCAAAACCCCTGCTTCCCAAATGTTGCAGGTCAGTAACAGAGGGTGTGGAGGAAGGACCAGAGTTCGGTGGGGTTTGGGGGGAGGTGTGGGTAGAGTGATGTAGAGGTGAGTGAGGATGGAGGACAAGGGAGGTCTTTACAGGGTTGGGGGTGAGAGAGGATGGGGCCAGGATTTGCTGGGTTCACGACTTGGGGCACTTACAAGCAGCAGTAGGAGAGATCACACAGACACACACACACACAGGGTGGGGGCCAGGTTCCTGTTTGTGTTCCCATTGGTCAGGTTTCCTGGTTTGGGTGAAGTTTTTCACTTTTCTTTTTGACCCCTGGGTGGCACTCGATGTCTAAGAAGGAGCAAGATTGGTCAAGTTAACCAATCAGAGGTGGGGAACTACTGGCCAATCCGGAAGCTGTAAAGTGTACTCCCCTGGAGGATGAGGAGAAAGGGAAAGTGAATCAATGACAGCAAAGAAATCAAATCTTTACAAAGTGCTCTGCAAATTCTGTAAAAATCTCTGTCACTGCCAGAACAATCTAAAATTACACTGTTCCATCAGGAGTTCTCAAATAAAACATCACAGAACAAAATCTCGCTGTATAATGTCACTTATAACAATATCTCATTAATCTTCGCTAGTTAGCTGCTTCACGTTGTACCTTCCAAAGGGATTCATGTGGCATGGGGAAGGAGCTCCCAAACACACAAGTCCTCATTGATCCAAGGAGCAACTGGAAGGAATTTTCAGGCAGTCAGTAGCAGCTGCTGGTAATCTGGTCACAAGGGGGTAGTACTGAGAAGCTTCTATCTCATCCTCGGCCAAGCCTCACCCTCAGAACATGGAACATAGAACATAGAACTTGGAACATGGAACATAGAACATGGAACATGGGACATAGAACATAGAACGTGGAACGTGGAAGATGGAACATAGAACATGGAATATAGAACATGGAACATAGAACATGGAACATGGAACATGGAACAATACAGCGCAGAACAGGCCCATTGGCCCTCGATGTTGTGCCGACCTGTGAACTATTCTCAGCTTGTCCCCCTACACTATCCCAAAATCATCCATGTGCTTATCTAAAGATAGTTTAAATCTCCCTAATGTGGCTGAGTTGACTACATTAGCAGGTAGTACATTCCACACCCTTACCACTCTCTGTGTAAAGAACCTGCCTCTGACATCTGTCTTAAATCTATCACCCCTCAATTTGTAGTTATGCCCCCTCGTACACGCTGACATCATCATCCTAGGAAAAAGACTATCACTGTCTACTCTATCTAATCCTCTGATCATCTTGTATGTCTCTATCAAATCCCCCCTTAGCTGCCTTCTTTCCAATGAGAACAGACCCAAGTCTCTCAGCCTTTCCTCATAAGACCTTCCCTCCAGACCAGGCAACATCCTGGTAAATCTCCTCTGCACCTTTTCCAATGCTTCCACATCCTTCCCGAAATATGG
>NW_025213150.1:5215-6240 GCF_004010195.1 Chiloscyllium plagiosum
TGTAGGGGCTGCAGGAGGTTACAGAGATAGGGAGGATATAGGAGCTGGAGGGGGTTACAGGGAGGGGATGTAGGGGCTGGAGGGGGTTACAGAGATAGGGCGCATTATGTTCTCATGATGTTCTTTCACACTTTTTGTTGTGATGTTTAGTGAAGAACATTAAACCTTGATGAATCCTTTAGTGAGGACAGAATGGGAGATGACATGTGATTCATGCTATTGAACTGAGTGAGAGCAATGATGGAGCAGGAATGCGGTCTGCTCTGAGCTGGTTTGTAAATATCAGAAATTATTTTTTGTTGTGTAAATTTTAATCCTGACCCTTAGGTCCTGCAGGGGAAAGGGAGGGCTGCAGATGCTGGAGATCAGAGTTGACAGTGTGGTGCTGGAAAAGCACAGCAGGTCAGGCAGCATCCGAGGAGCAGGAGAATCGATGTTTCTGGCCGGAGCCCTTCATCAGGAATGAGGCTGGAAGCCTCGGGGATGGAGAGATAAATGGGAGGGGGGTGGTGGATGGGAAAGGTGATGGACAGGTCAGGAGGGTGGTGATGAAGGTGAGGGACCTTCTCCTATCACCTTCACTCCCACCTCCATCCACCTATTACACTCCCAGCTACCTTCCCCCATCCCCACTCCCCTCCCATTTCTCTCTCCACCCCCAAGGTTCCCAGCCTCATTCCTGATGAAGTCCTGCAGTCACGTTGTTGTGTGGTGTTAACTAAAAGGAGGAATCTGACATTAAACAACATGCAGCAGCTGAGTCGATGATGTTGAAATCTCTACAAGTGTACTCACTTCATGCTGTAATCTGTTTTCAGATTACCTGGTCCCTGAGCAGTAAACTCAACCTGACCCAGCGAGAGGAGGGAATCATCTTTAATTAAAGAGAGCTCTTGTTGTTCCGGAGCAGGGGAAGACTCCTTGGCGGATTCCCCAAATGGATCAATGATCTACCTCCACAGTTCAATTTTATAGAGTTTGAAGTAAAAGCAATCATTTCAATAGACACAGACACACACCCACGC
>NW_025213150.1:7382-14865 GCF_004010195.1 Chiloscyllium plagiosum
CGCACACAGACAAACACACACACAGACACAGACACACAGACGCACACACACACAGACACACAGACACACACAAACACACACACAGACGCACACAGACACACAGACGCACACAGACAAACAGACACAGATACACTCACACGCACATGCAAAAAGTACAGATTCACAAAGAAATAGCAGCAGGAGTAGACCATTCGGCCCTCCTTCATCTGCTCTCTCAATCAACGAGATCATCGTTGATCATTCACTTCACATTCTCGTTCGCAGTTACTCCTCACTTCTGTGATTGACCGGATATTGGCTGGTGAATGACTGAACAGCCTCAGGCTACCCCCAACCCGAAGGTAAGATATTCCTGCAGCTCAGTTAGAAATGACTGAACCTCCCCACCCCCTGACCACCCCCTCCCCAGCTCCCCCCGGTATCCGGAGACTGTGACCTGTGTTCCTGACAAGGCCGGTCTGGTTTTGTGTGGGAGGGGGCGAGGGGTGGGGTGAGGGGTGTTTGGGCGAGGGGTAGGGTGAGGGGTGTTTGGGCGAGGGGTGGGGTGAGGGGTGTTTGGGGAAGGGCTGGGGTGGGGGTGTGAAGGGGGGGTGCAGGGGGTGGGTGAAAGTCTCTCAATGTCCACTCTGTTAAATCCTCACAATGAGGTCACCTCTCTTTCTTCTAGCCTTCAGAGAAGATTGGCCCAATCACAGTGGCCCCTCCAGAGCAGACTCAATGGACTGAAAGCTTACTTCTGCTCTGACATCTGGAGATCACCTCTCATTCCCTGGAACTCGAGGGAATACAGGCCCAGTGGGTCCAATCCCCCTTGATCAGACAGTCCCACCATCCTTGGAACAAGCCCCAGTGCGCAGCCACACTGGGTGGGAGAGAGTGAGAGAGTGGAGGAGAGGGAAGATGGGAACAGAGCAGAGTGAGAGAGATATCACAACGACAGAGAGAGGAGGGGAGTGACAAGAAGCAGAGCAGAGAGAGAGAGAGAGAGGGAATAGAAGGAGAGAAGATGAAGTGGGGATTGAGAGAGGATCAGAAGGAGAGAGAGAATGCATGAGTGAGAGAGATGAAAATGGCAGAGGGAGAAAAGGAATTTGATGAACCAGGATGGACAGAGGGAATGCAGGGAGGAGAGTCAGGAAATGGGACTGTGTGGGAGTGAGAGCGGGGCAGAAGGAGAGAATAGAGGAAGCTCAGAAACAGGAATGGATGGAGGGACGGGGTGAGGTGGAGGGTGAGATGGTAAAGACTGTACTCAGGAGTATCCCATTTGCAGTCACAGTGCCCCTGGGGGTGGGGGCATGGATTACCCAGGAACAGGAACTAGCCTGCTCCTTCTGCACCAGGGCAGTGAGCTGTCCAGCTACGGGAATTCCCGGCGTCCTACCCTCAGACTGGCCAAACCCCAGCCAGACCCCAGCTGGATTCTAGTTGGACCTAATGGAGGGAGGGGGAGCTCGTGGTGGAGTGCTGGGTGGACCCCCACCCCCCAAAAAAAACTATATTCAACTGCTTTGCAAAGTGAAACCTGTAGGAGGCAGTGCAATGTTACTGCTATAGTAATCCAGATGGGTTTTACGGTAATTGATATCTGTTACATGATCGAAAGCTTTTCAGATTTTTATGAACTCACCATCTGCTGTAGTAGAACTCAAACTCACATTCCCAGAATATTGCCTTACTAATCCAGGAACATCAACACCGCATCAGCACCTCTCTGTATATCACCGTTCCTACACTGTCACTGGGTCAGAATCCGTGAATTCCCTCCCTCAGGGCATTGTGGGTCTACCCACAGCCCATGGTCTGCAGCGGTTCAAGGAGGCAGCTCACCCCCACCTTCTCAGAGGGGCAACTAGGAACGGGCAATAAATACTGGGCCCAGCCAGCAATGCGCATGTCCTCAGCGTGAGAGAATAAAAAAGAGAGATACTAGGGGAGCTGACCTAAAGCTTGGTCAAGTAGTTGTTTTTCAGGATGTCCTTGAGGTGGAGAAGGAGGTGGAGGGGTTTAGGAAATGAATTCCAGAGCTTGAAGTCCCAGCAGCTGAAAGCGCATCAGTCACAGTGGACCAACTAAAACATCCACAAGATACAAGAGTGCTCCACCATGAGGTCCCCTTCCCTTCCCCGGGCCTGCTGCACGTGCAGGGATCTGCCACGATTGAGAAGCTTGTTATACTGACTGGCTCGAACACACAAGAAGACGCATCAAAGTCAACGTTTCAGCATCAACTGTATCATCACTCATTTCCAGAGAACCTGAAAGGTACACGAGGGAGACCATTCTGCCCACTTGCTTGCTGCTGGCTCTCTGAACATGCTATCCAGTTAACCAGCTGATCTTTCCCCATGGTCCTGCAGATCTTTCCTTTTCCAAGCTTCTATTCATTCACTTGGTTTTGCATGTTACAATTAGATGCCAAATATTCATTCCAGATCACAAGTTACTACAGGAAGCAAACTCCTCTTTCCTCCTGCCTGCTCCTTTCACTGAGCTCAGATTTGATTAATATTTCCAGGTTTTCCGAGGTCCTAGCCCATATACCATCACTTGCTGGAAGGTGAGGGCATGGTTGGAAGGTAGTTTGTGTTACTTTCCCCATCACACTGAACATTGCAATTACCCACTCAATGGGTTCCTCATCACTCTCCACCTCTCACATTGCAAATTTAGCTTGTAATAAAGTTTCTCTCTGACCATCAGTAAAGTGTCCATGCAGAAAATACTGCAACGCTTTCTAAACTCAAGTGGTATAGGCCCAGTTAAAACCATTTCCCCTCATATGATAGTCCTGCCACCCCAGTATCAGCCCAGTGAATCCCTGCTGTTCTCCCTCTCTGGTAAGTACATCCTTTCTGAGATCGGGAGACCAAAACTGCACACAATCCTCCCAGTGTGGGTCTCACCAAGGCCCTGTGTAACTGCAGGAACATATCATTACGTCTGAACTCAAATCCTCTTGCAATGAAGGCCCGTGTATCATTTAGCTTCCTAACTGCCTGCTGCACAGTCCTGGTTACTCCCATTGACCTGGTGAACAAGGGATAGCCAGATCCCTTTGACAAAGGGTCAGTTAGACTCAAAACGTCAGCTCATTTCTCTCCTTACAAATGCTGCCAGACCTGCTGAGATTTTCCAGCATTTTCCCTTTTGGTATCCAGATCCCTCTGTATACCCACACTTCCCAATCAGTCACTTTTGAAATCACACCCTGTTTTTCTGTTCCTCACACTGAGGTTATAGCTTCACATTTAACCACATGGTGCTGCATCTACCACGTATTTACCCACTCACTCACCTTGAAGCCTCATGGGGGATTCAGTGGTGGAGATGCCATTGAATGGCAAATGGAGGGGGTCATTGCCTGGCATTTGTGTGGCATAAACATTACTTATCACTTTTCAGTCCAGGCTTGGACATTGTTCATAACTTGCTGCATTTGAACACGGACTGCTTCAGTATCTGAGGGGTCACGAATGGTGCTGAATGTTGTGAAATCATTGGAAAACATCTTCACTTCTGACCTCAGGATGGAGGGAAGGTCATTGATGAAGCAGCTGAAGATGGTTGGCCCTAGGACACTCCCCTGAGGAGCTCCTGCAGAGATGTCCTGGAGCTGAGATGACTGACCTCCAACAACCACACCTTCCTATGACTTCAGCCACTGAGAGTTTGCCCCCTAATACCCAGTGATTCCCATGTTTGCTCAGGCTCCTTGATGCCACACTCTGCTGAATGTAGCCTTGATGTTAAAGGCTGTCACTCTCCCCTCCCCTCTGGAATTCAGCTCTTGTGGTTATGTTTGGACTGAGGCTGTAATGAGGTCAGGAACTGAGTGGTTGCCTTGTGATCCCCAAACTGAGTGTCACTGGGCATTGTTATGTGGAATCGTGATAATATTGCTTGAAAGCACTCTTATAGAACCCCTTGGAAAATCTTACAATGTTAAAGTTGCTATAGCAATGCAATTTTTTGTTGTTGCTACTCTCCTAAAGTGTGAAACGACCTCACTGGGAGCAGGTAACTGGTCATTGCCTTTGTGGTTTTAGATGACCATCACATGGATATCTAAATCCCGATCAGGCCACCAGGAGGGATTGGTTTGCCCAACAGATTGTTATTCGGAGAAAAGAAAACACCAGGTTTCATCATTCACGTGAAAATAACTCTTTATTGTAACAGACTTAAGCCCAGATAGCAAGTGCGTTTCGAGTATCAGTCAGCAATGAGACACCTTGTTTTCTGTAAAGCGATAGTTGTTTTTTGTTTTATCAGTCGTTCTGGTGAACCTAGCTGCTTCCCTCTTTTAAGGGTTTCTTGATTCTAGCGTCTTTTCCCCAGACTGTGAGAAAGAGGGAGAGTGTGTTACCTGGTCCCAGCATCTGAAGGCTGCTGGTTGCCATTGTACCTACAATTCTGTAACAACCAATCAGAGGGCTGTCACTGGGCGGATTTTCCCTCACTCAATGACTCTCGGTGTCACTCCTTCTCAAAGCCTCTCCCTCACTGCATCAAAACGCAACATTGCCTAACACATCCAAAAAATATGCACCACTTGATTTTCTCAAGACCTCCTCGTAGTCCAATAATATAGCAGTTTATAACCCCAAAAAGGAAAAATATTAGATTAGATTAGATTACTTACAGTGTGGAAACAGGCCCTTCGGCCCAACACCGACCCGCCAAAGCACACCCACCCAGACCCATTCCCCTACATTTACCCCTCCACCTAACACTACGGGCAATTTAGCCTGGCCAATTCACCTGACCTGCACATTTTTGGAATGTGGGAGGAAACCGGAGCACCCGGAGGAAACCCACACAGACACGGGGAGAATGTGCAAACTCCACACAGACAGTCGCCTGAGGCGGGAATTGAACCCAGGTCTCTGGCGCTGTGAGGCAGCAGTGCTAACCACTGTGCCACCATGCCGCCCATAAATATGTGATCCCTTTTTAGTGGGCTTTCTGAAACAATACAAATGAGCTTCGTGGCGATGGGCTCTGGGTAAGTTTATTCTCCAGTGGCTAGTACAATGCAACATAATGACATAGAATGGCACCATTCCACAATCGCACTGGGTCACCCTGCAAAACAGTCCTGTCCGTACTTTCAGCACAGAAAAGGAGAGGGAATTAAATATTATATTTTCATTTGGAATCATTTGTAATGCATTTGATGAGGCTGACAATTATCTGGAGAGACATTCAGAGAGTGTGCACTTTGATTGGCAATTAGTGTGAAAGTACCTTGGGAGGATTTTGAGTCATGTTATATATGTTAACATTGCAGAGCTTTGTATGGAGAATTTTATAGTAGATCTGATTTGGAGGTGCCAGTGTTGGACAAAGTTAAAAATCACACAGCGTGGTTGATGAAGGAGCGTCGCTCCGAAAGCTAGTGCTTCCAAATAAACCTGTTGGACTATAACCTGGTGTTGTGTGATTTTTAACTTTGTCCACCCCAGTCCAACATCGGCACCTCCAAATCACTTTTTAGTTAACGCACCTGTTAACTACTGACACAATTTCATTTAGCAAGAGATGCATACTGATTTCTCTCTCTCCACTGTTGATGCAATTTGGATACATTAGTCACTTTTTATCTTTCATGCAACTCACAAAGACCAGGCAAGCTTTTGTTTTCTTGGTGGTATTTGTGGATGCATCAAGTGACCAGAAACTTCCCTACATTACAACAGTGATGTCACTACAAAAGAATTTCATTGGCTGTGAAATGCGCTGGGGGAGTTGGGTCATGACAGTTGCTACGTAAATGCAAATGGTTTGATAGGATGCCAACAATATTTGCATTATCTCCTCATTGGTAGCACCACATGTGGTCACGGACGGTGGGGCTGCCTGATGTAAGTGCTGCAGAGACAGCTCAGGTCTGTTTATCAACTGCTGGGATCGAGTGCCTGATAAACTGTTGAATTTGGCAAGGGCTGCTGAGGAATTTATTGTGTGTTTGTGGACGGTGGGGTTGATGCCAACTTAATAGTCAATTGGCATTGATGTTTGTTTTACTTGACTCCAGTGCTAATATCTCTCAGTATCACTTGGTAAACATGTACCACAGTCACTCTGGGAGGTCCCAAATTACAGAGTCTTCTCTCTATTACCACAGAGAGCTATGAACATAGCCCAGACCACCATACAAGCCAACCTTTTATCCACTGACTCCAGCCTCACTTCCCACTGTCCTGGGAAGGCAGCCAACATCAACACAGACCCTTCCCAGCCTGGTTATAATCTCTTCCACCCTCTTTCATCAGGCAGCAGATACAAAAGCTTAAACACATGTACCAACAGATTCAAGACCAGCTTCTTCCCCGCTGTTGTTAGACTTCTGAATGGGCCTCTTAAATTTTAAACCTCATGTTGATCTGGCTTTTTGTGTACCTTCTTTACAGCTGTAATTTTGTACTGCTCACTCTGTTCAATCACCCTGTGATCTTTGTATGCTCTGATCTGTCTGTACTGCACACAGAACAAAACCTTTCATTGTACTTGGATACATGTGACAATAACAAATCAAATCAATTAAAAAAAAATCATTCATATGATGTGGGAATTGCTAGCTGGCCTGCAGTTACAGCTCGTCCCTAATTGCCTCTTGAGTAGCTGCTGGTGGGCTGCCTTCTTACAACAGAATGAGTGGCTGTCTGGTCCATTTCTGAGGGCTGTAAAAATCACATTGCTATGGGTCTGGAGTCACATGTAGGCTAGACCAGGTAAGGACAGCAGATTCCTCCCCTGAAGGACATTAGTGATGGAGATGAGTTTTTACAACAATTTGAAAGATTTGTCCTCAGCAACTTTTAAATTTAAATCCTCTCCCTGATCTTGGGGTTTTTACCTACACAGTCTCTGGATTATCAGTATAGCACCAGCAGACCCAGTTACACTGTTACCTTGTATGTTCTTAAAACACATGGGTAAAGCGATTGCAAAAGTAACAAAACATAACAGCAGGAGGAGGCCATTCAGCCCCTCAAACCTGTTCCACGCTTCAGTGCCATCATGACTGATCTGTTGCCTAACTCTTGTCTTTGGCACTCTCGCACACACACATACTCACACTCTCTCACACACTCTCACGTGCACACACAGACACACATGTTCACACACAGACACGCTCACTCTCTCACACACATATGCACTCATTCACGCACGCACACACACATGCTCTCACACACGCTCTCAAACACACATTCACTCTTACACACTCTCAGATGCACACATACACATACACAATCACACGTGCACACACTTTCACACCCACACACTCTCACATGCGCAATCACTCCTGCCTCAGACTGTCTGTGTGGAGTTTGCACATTCTCCCCGTGTCTGCGTGGGTTTTCTCCGGGTGCTCCGGTTTCCTCCCACAGCCCAAAGATGTGCAGGTCAGGTGAATTGGCCATGCTAAATTGCCCGTAGTGTTAGGTAAGGGGTAAATGTAGGGGTATGGGTGGGT
>NW_025213150.1:18860-20126 GCF_004010195.1 Chiloscyllium plagiosum
CTCACTGTGACACTCTGATATATCCCACCCCTCACTGTGACACTCTGATATAATCCACACCTCACAGTAATACTCTGATATATCCCACCCCTCACTATGGCACTCTGATATAACCTACCCCTCACTATGACACTCTGATATATCACACCCCTCACTGTGATACTCTGATATATCTCACCCCTCACTATGACAGTCTGATATAACCCAGCCCTCATTGTGACACTCTGATATATGACACCCCTCACTGCGACATTCTGATATAACATACCCCTCACTTTGACACTCTGATATATCTCACACCTCAGTGTAACACTCTGATATAACTCACCCCTCACTATGACACTCTGGTATAACCCAGCCCTCACTTTGACACACTGATATAACCCACCCCTCACTGTGACATTCTGATATAACCCACCCCTCACTGTGACACTCTGATATATCACAACCCTCACTGTGACACTCTGATATAACTCACCCCTCACTGTGACACTCTGGTATAACCCAGCCCTCACTGTGACACGCTGATATAACCCACCCCTCACTGTGACATTCTGATATAACCCAGCCCTCACTGTGACACTCTGATATATCACAACCCTCACTGTGATACTCAGATGTAACCCACCTCTCACTGTAACACTCTGATATAACCCAGCCCTCACTGTGACACTCTGATATATCACACTCCTCACTGTGACACTCTGATATAACCCAACCCTCACTGTAACACTCTGATATAACCCATCCCTCACTGTAACACTCTGATATATCTCACTCATCACTCACACTCTGATATACCCACCCCTCACTGTGACACTCTGATATATCACACCCCTCACTGTAACACTCTGATATATCACACCCCTCACTGTAACACTCTGACATATCACACCCCTCACTGTGACACTCTGATATAACCCACCCGTCACTGTGATACTCTGATATGTCTCAACCCTCACTATGATGGTCTGGTATAACACACTCCTCACTGTGACATTCTGATATATCACCCCCCTCACTGTGCAACTCTGATATAACCCACCCCTCACTGTGACACTCTGATATATCATACAGGAGAAAGTGAGGTCTGCAGATGCTGGAGATCAGAGCTGAAAATGTGTTGCTGGAAAAGCGCAGCAGGTCAGGCAGCATCCAAGGAGCAGGAGAATCGACGTTTCGGGCATAAGCCCTTCTTCAGGAATGTGGAAAGTGTGTCTAGCAGGCTAAGATAAAAGGTAGGGAGGAGGGACTTGGGGGAGGGGC
>NW_025213150.1:20365-21780 GCF_004010195.1 Chiloscyllium plagiosum
CACCCCTCACTGTAACACTCTGGATATATCACACCCCTCACTGTGACACTCTGATATAACCCACCCCTCACTGTGACACTCTGATATATCACACCCCTCACTGTGACACTCTGATATAACCCACCCCTCACTGTAACACTCTGATATATAACACCCCTCACTGTGACACTCTGATATAACACACCCCTCACTGTGACACTCTGATATATAACACCCCTCACTGTGACACTCTGATATATCACACCCCTCACTGTGACACTCTGATGTAACCCACCCCTCACTGTGACACTCTGTAATTCCCTGATATTGCATTAGCTGCACTGTGACACCTCGACGTAACATTGGCTGACATTGCACACACACAGCCCTCACTGTAACTCGGTTAGACCACAGCCATCCCTGTTTGCTCTGCTTTTGCCACAGCACACTGACAGCTCCCCCCGGTTTCACCAGGGTCTCTCCTTCTGCTGCAGGTATACAAAGAGAAGCTGTATGGTAAGAAGTACGTCTGGTTCCTGATTGGCTGGTATGCTGACAACTGGTTCAAGATCCAAGATAATAACATCAACTGTACGGTGCAGCAAATGACTGAGGCTGTAGAGGGGCACCTCACCACAGAGATCCTCATGGTCAACCCTACCAACAGCAGGGGGATCTCCAAAATGGTGAGCGCAGCTCCAACAACAGGGGGATAGCTCGGTAGTTATAAAGCAATCTTGCGGTGACAGAGCTGACATCTTCTCCTGCAGGAGGTGATGTGAAACTTGAAAGGGTTCAGAACAGATTTACAAGGACGTTGCCAAGCTTGGACGGTCCGAGCTACAGGGAGAGGCTGAATAGGCCGGGGCTGCGTTCTCTGGAGCGTCGGAGGCTGAGGGGGTGACCTTATGGAGGTTTATAAAATCATGAGGGGCATGGATAGGATAAATAGTCACGGTCTTTTCCCTGGGGTCGGGGACGTCCAGAACTAGAGGGCATAGGTTTAGGGTGAGAGGGGAAAGATATAAAAGGGACTAAAGCGACAACTATTTCACACAGAGGGTGGTTCAGGGATGGAATGAGCTGCCAGAGGAAGTAGTGGAGGCCGATACAATTCTAACATTTAAAAGGCATCCGGATGGGTATATGAATGGGAAGGGTTTAGAGAGATATGAGCCGGGTGCTGGCAAATGGGAGCAGATTAATTTAGGATATTTGTTCGGCAAGGACAAGTTGAACCGAAGGGTCTGTTTCCAAGTTGTACATCTGCATGAATCAATTTTGCAGAGCAAACCTCAGGAATGGCAGGAGAGAAGGGAGTGAGGCCGTCCCTGCAGGGTTCATGGGGAGAGGTGATGATGGGTGTATGGGAGATGTGATCATGGTATAGGAGCGGAGCTGATTGTGGTGTTGGGGGAGTGATGATGGTGTAGGAG
>NW_025213150.1:24473-31000 GCF_004010195.1 Chiloscyllium plagiosum
GATGGAAATGTGTTGCTGGAAAAGCGCAGCAGGTCAGGCAGCATCTAGGGAACAGGAGAGTCCATTGGTGGAGGAGGGGGTGATGGTGGAGGAGGCAGTAATGGCGTTGGGGAGGAAGTGATGTTGTTGGTGGCATGGTTTTGGTGTTCGGTGGAAGGGAAGGGATGGGGTAGTGGTGTTGCAGGAATTGGAATTGGTGGCAATGAAGTATTAGCCCTATCGGTCCAAAGCAGAAGTGTGTGTGCTTGGGAGGTAAGGTTGCAGTCAGTGTTCGACCCAGTTAGTCTACTGGGACCCCGAGGTTTGAGAGCTAATGGTCAATATATCCAAAAGGATGTGGACGCTTTGGAGAGGGCGCAGAGAAGGTTTACGAGGATGTTGCCTGGGGTGGAAGGTGCTAGCTATGAAGAGAGGTTGAGTAGGTTAGGATTGTTTTCATTAGAATAAAGGAGACTGAGGGGGGACCTGATTCAGGTCGACAAAATCATGAAGGGTATAGACAGGGTGGTCAGAGGTAAGCTTTTTCCCAGAGTGTAGGATTCAATAACGAGAGGTCAGAGGTGAGAGGTGGAAAGTTTAAGGGGGATACACACGGCAAGTACTTCACACAGAGGGTGGTGGGCATTTGGAACATGTTGCCCAAGAGGTGGTAGAGGCAGACACGGTAGATTCATTTAAGGTGAGTCTAGACAGATGCATGAGTAGGTGGGGAGCAGAGAGCTACAGATGATTAGGAATTGGGCGTTAGGTTGAGACAGTGGGTTTGGAACGGCTCAGGCTTGGAGGGCCGACGGGCCTGTTCCATTGGCTGTAAATTTTCTTTTGTCTTTGTCTTAGGGAGCGCAGTTTGTAGATTGGCACATGGAATAATGAAATGTTGCAGCGCTCAGTGGGGCATTCTGATGTGAACCCCACTAGCTCTCTTTGCTGTGGATGCAGTTACTTGCGTGGTGTGACAGCAAAGTTATTGCCCCCCTCTTGTGTGAGAAATGTTCTCAGACACATAGCAGAGTGTTGGCATGTTACAAAGGTGGGAGGGAGTGAAAGTGAGTGATGACTTGGACTGGAGAGAAACGACGACCGGGAGGTGGATCTGGAATCACAGCTAGGCCAGACCAGGTAATGACAGCAGATTCCCTGTGAAGCAGATGGTGTTTTACAACAACCAACAATAGTTTCAGCGTCCCTTTCACTGAGGTCAGCTTTCCAAATTGTATTTGAAGTGTGACCTAGTTAGGATTTGAACCCAAATCCCCAGAGCATTAGCCTGAAAGTCAGGGTTACTAGCCCAGTGAGATTACCACTTCACCACCACCTACCTCCCTATTGTCCGCAAGCAACAAAAACAGGAATTGCTAGAGAAACTCAGCAGGTCTGGTGGCATCTGTGGAGAGAAAGCAGAGTTAATGAGGTTTCAAGTCCAGTGACTCTATTTCAGAACTAATCTTTAACATTTTGGTCAGTGCTTTGAGTGTAGGAATTGGGAGGTCATGTTGCAGCTGTACAGGACATTGGTTCGGCCACTTTTGGAATATTTCATGCAATTCCAGTCTCTCTCCTATAGGAAGGCTGTTGAGAAACTTGAAAGGGTTCAGAAAAGATG
The DNA here is from genome assembly GCF_004010195.1 of Chiloscyllium plagiosum. Classification (NCBI taxonomy): domain Eukaryota; kingdom Metazoa; phylum Chordata; class Chondrichthyes; order Orectolobiformes; family Hemiscylliidae; genus Chiloscyllium; species Chiloscyllium plagiosum. The sequence continues at coordinate 26,077 of NW_025213150.1, forward strand.
TACAAAGATGTGGCCAGGGTTGGAGGGTTTGAGCTACAGGGAGAGGCTGAACAGGCTGGGGCTGTTTTCCCTGGAGCATCGGAGGCTGGTGGGTGACCTTATTGAGATTTATAAGATCACGAGGGGCATGGATAAGGTGAATAGACAAGATCTTTTCCCTAGGGTGGGGGAGTCCAGAACTAGAGGGCATAGGTTTAGGGTGAGAGGGGAAAGATATAAAAGGGACCTAAGGGGCAACTTTTTCACGTAGAGGGTGGTACGTGTTTGGAATGAGCTGCCAGAGGAAGTGGTGGAGGCTGGTACAATTGCAACATTTAAAAGATATCTGGGTGGGTATATGAATAGGAAGGGTTTGGAGGGATATGGGCCGCGTGCTGGGAAATGGGACTAGATTGGGTTGGGATACCTGGTTGGCATGGATGGGTTGGACCGAAGGGTCTGTTTCCATGCTGTACACCTCTATGACTCTATAACAAAAGATCCCAAGGTGTTTGACATGGACATTCTAACAGTAAGTCTGACCCTGGGCCATGCAAAGATGGCACAGACTCGCAGAGATGTACACAGCACAGAAACAGACCCATCGCTCCTTTCCCCTACCCTGGGGAAAAGAACTCGTGAATTGTATTGGGAAAGGTGACCAAACATTCTCAGGAGCCTCTTAACAGACAAGAGAGAGAGAGAGGCAGAAAGGTGAAGAGGTTTCTGGAGGGAATTTCCGAGCCCACAGCTGAGGGCACAACCACCAATAACAGAGCGATTAAAACTGGGGATGAGAAAAAGTCCATGGTTAGAGGAATCTGGGTAGTTCAGAGGTTGCAGGAGAGGATTTCAGAGACATGGTGTGGTGAGGCTGTGGCGTAACTTGTGGACAGGGATGAGAACTTGCTCGGTGATGATGTTGGGTCCTGTGCGACGTAACCCGTGCACCTTATCCCGCACAGACCTCGCAGGAGTTCTTGGAGAAACTGCAGACAGTGATCAAGAAATCACCGGAGGAGACTGGGGGCTACCAGGAGGCACCCTTGGCATACGATGCCATCTGGGCACTGGCCCTGGCCCTGAACAAAACGGCTCAGGAGCTGGAGAAGAAGCAGATGCGCTTGGATCAGTTCAACTATCACAGTCAGAACAGGGCCATCACTGATGAGCTTTACAAAGCTATGAATTCCTCCTCCTTTGATGGAGTCTCAGTAAGTGGCTGTGTGAGCGTCTCTATGCCTGTTTGTGTGTGTGTGTGAGAGAGTGTGTATGTGAGAGCGTCTCTATACCTGTGTGTGTGTGAGAGCGTCTCTATGCCTGTGTGTGTGTGTGTGTGTGTGTCTCTCCCTCTCTCTCTCTTTCTCTCTCTTCCCCAGCCTCCCCCCCACCAGCCTTTCTCAGTCTCCATTTGTAGGTTTGCCTATATGGGCATCTACCTGTGTCTGACTGTGCGTGTTGGCTTGTGTTTGTCTCTGTGAGTATCTTGTGACTCTGTGGATATCTGTCCCTATTTGCCTTTGTCTGACTGTTTATATCTGCCTGTGCTTATCAGTGTCTGTGCTTGTACATCTGTCTATGTCTGTCTGTGCATTGAGACCTGTGTGTTTTTATCTGTCTGTGTGCATGCTTTTCTGTCTGCGCTCGGGTGCGTTTATCTATATTTGTGTGTGTCTGTATAAGTTACCGTCTGTAAATAAAGTGTGTTGTGTTTGAGTGGTTTTGCACACCAATGTGTTACTGTACAATGTGGTCAACTCCCTGGTGTATGGAAACAAAGACGTTTTAGGTAGAAAGTTAATTACCTGTGTTGAAGTAATGCTGGTTTAGCAGGAGCCCTCCCTCGCTGTTTTTAGAAATGGTGCTGTGTGCTGAGAGGGAAGGAGGGTCCTGGGTTTAAGATCATATTCGAAAGATGATCAGTTCTTCAGTGCAGGAGCAGGTTGGATTAACTGCTAAATCCCCAGCCTGAAACCGTCACTTTCCTGTTGTGCCACAACCTTCATCATGTTGAACATCTCTGAAAGAAACTCCCCCTCCCCCCCCCACCCCCGTGCTGTGCTTGTTCCTGAAGCTGTTTATCCCTCCCGTGGTAAGGGTCCAAAACTACACTCAGCATCCCAGCCGCATCTATGGTCTAACGCAATCATTGTGTGATCTCCTGGCCTCTGTCTGCACTCCCCTGTCAATGTGAGCTCTCAAGTTTGGTTTTTTTTTTAAATCTTGTTCATGTCCCGGATCTGCTACACCAGGAACGTTTCCCTTCCTCACCAAGTTGAGAATCTATTCCGTGCAGTTGGCACAGGGCTGCTAGAGTCATTTGTAGCACAGCAGGCCATTCAGCCCTTCAAGTCCATCCCACACCAATGACATTGAGTCATACAGCGGGGAAACAGACCCTTCAGTCCGGATGTAAGCTCCCAACCCGAAATGTCGACTCTCCTGCTCCTCTGCCTGTGCCTTTCCCTCCCCCCGTTTTAATCGACTCTGACTTCCAGCATCTACAGTCCTTACTATCCCCTTCAGTCCAACTCGTCCAGCTGAGCAGCTTTCCCACATTGAACTAGTCCCATTTGCCTGCGTTTGACCCATATGCATATGTGTGAATACTTCTTAATTATTCATTCATCAGATGTGTGCGTCCCGACTGCTAACCCCTTGTTGCCCCAGGACAAGGTGGTGGGGGGGCTGTCCGTATGCACCCAGTGCTGTGGTAGGAAGGGGTTTCCAAGACTTTGTCCCAGTGACAGTGAAGGAACACAGAATCCCTACAGTGTGGAAAAAGGCCCTTCGGCCCAACAAGTCCACACCAACCCTCCACACCATCCCCCTAGCCTATTACTCTACATTTACCCCTGACTAATACACCTAACCTACACACCCCTGAACACTATGGGACAATTAAGCACAGCCAATTCACCCTAACCTGCACATCCTTGGACTGAGGGAGGAAACCCACGCAGACACGGGGAGAATGTGCAGACTCCACAGAGATCGAGGCTGGAATCGAACCCGGGTCCCTGGCGCTGTGAGGCAGCAGCGCTAACCACTGAGCCACCATACCACCCCAACAACGATATATTTCCAAGTCAGGATATTGAGTGGCCTGGAGGGGGATTTGCAGGTGATGGTGGTGTTCCCATGTATGTGCTATCCTTATCCCTCAGGGCAGCAGAGGCCACAGGGCTAGAACCTACTCCCCCTCGGGGGTCTTAGTGAGTCACTGCAGTGCACCTTGTAGGTGATGAACACTCTTTCCATCATGCAGTGTCAGTAGATGGAGTGAACGTTTCAAATTTATTCAAGCTTGGGGTGGCAAGGCCTGCATTTGATTGTCCGCCCCAGTCACCTGAGTAGCTTGCTAGGCTAGTTTAAAGTCAACCACGTTCCTGTCAGTCAGGAGTCACATGTAGGCCACAGCACATAAGGATATGAGTGAACGAACCAATAGCACCAAAACTGAGGCTAGCTTTATAAAAGTATCCATTGAGTTTGAACACTTGTCTCTGGGATATCAGACCCAAGGACCTCGAGATTGCCAGCTCAGTGATGTTATCACAATACTACTGCTTGATATCGGTGGCCTGGAGGGGGATTTGCAGGTGATGGTGGTGTTCCCATGTATGTGCTATCCTTATCCCTCAGGGCAGCAGAGGCCACGGGGCTAGAACCTACTGTCGGGGGTCTTGGTGAGTCACTGCAGTGCACCTTGTAGGTGATGAACACTCTTTCCATTGTGCAGTGTCAGTAGATGGAGTGAATCTTTCAAATTTATTCAAGCGTGGGGATGGCGAGGCCTGCATTTGATTGTCCGCCCCAGTCACCTGAGTAGCTTGCTAGGCTAGTTTAAAGTCAACCACGTTCCTGTCAGTCAGGAGTCACATGTAGGCCACAGCACATAAGGATATGAGTGAACGAACCAATAGCACCAAAACTGAGGCTAGCTTTATAAAAGTATCCATTGAGTTTGAACACTTGTCTCTGGGATATCAGACCCAAGGACCTCGAGATTGCCAGCTCAGTGATGTTATCACAATACTACTGCTTCTGCCTAAGTGAATATTGAAGGTGGTAGGTGTAGTGCCAGTCAGCTGGATTGCTTTGTCCTGGATGGTGTCAAGATTAGTCAAGTGTTGTTGGAGCTGCCCCCATCTATTCCATCACACTCCTGACTTGTGTCTTGCGGGCAGGTTTTGAGGAGTCGGGAGTTGAGTTGATTACTGCAGTATTCCCAGCCTCTGGCCTGCTCTCGGTAAGATCTTGGCTGATCTGCCACAGGCCTCCACTCCTGTCTCTCACCAGCCGCCAACGCTCAGATTTGCGAAAATCTATTTCCCCTTTCAACACTAACAGCGATATGGCCTCCACATCTCTCAGGGAGAAGAAATTCCTTTTCATCTCTATTTTAAATGAGTGTCCCCTGTTTTGAGAAGATTTGTCGCTCAGGTTGAGGTTCTGGATGTAGGTTTGCTCGCTGAGCTGGAAGGTTCGTTTTCAGACGTTTCATCACCATACTGGGTAACATCATCAGTGAGCCTCCGGATGAAGCACTGGTGGTATGGCCCGCTTTCTATTTACGTGTTTAGGTTTCCTTGGGTTGGTGACATAATTTCCTGTGGTGATGTCATTTCCTGTTCTTTTTCTCAGGTGGGGTGGTAAATGGGATCCAAGTCAACGTGTTTGTTGATAGAGTTCCCGTAGGAATGCCATGCTTCTAGGGATTCTCGTGCATCCCCTTATTCTGTAACTGTGCCCCCTAATTCGAGACAGTGCCCACTCCACCCAGTGGTGCAACCATCTTCTCTGCATCTTCCCTGTCCTCAGAATCTTGTATGCTTCAATCAGATCACCCCATGAATGAATGAAGGCTGTACTTATTTAGCTGTTCTCGATGTGTCAACACCCTCATCCCCAACAGCCTCTGGTGCCAGTATAGCTTTTCCAC
>NW_025213151.1:0-154 GCF_004010195.1 Chiloscyllium plagiosum
AGAGCTATGGCCTCAACAGCCGCTCGCAGCCCTGGCCAGGGCATTCGCAACACAGTCAGGGTGACTTGAAGAAGGTGGGGGAGCGCACACCAGTCGATCGGACGGTGTTCGTGAAAAAGATTTTGCTGGAGTGCTGCGGGTTTGAAGCAGCGGA
>NW_025213151.1:720-2275 GCF_004010195.1 Chiloscyllium plagiosum
GGTGTCTGGAGGCAACCAGAAGGAAGGGCAGGCTGTAGCGGAGCAGACGGCAGACAGCGGGGAGATGCAGCAGCCGATCCAAGCTCCTTCAGGACAGACGGAGGAAATGGAAGAGAAGGGATCAAAGGAGGCAGAGGATTGGATTACTGTCAAAAGCAGGAAGAGGAAACCTCCCAAAGCAACCCAGCGAGGGGGGAAGCGACACCTACACGGCGAGGATACAGGCAGCTCTTCTGACGGAGAGGACGGGCGCAAGGAGGGTCGTCATCAGAGGAAGAGACAAAGCGCCGCGGGGAAAAAGGAGGGCAGCACCGCCCAAGCAGGAAAAGACGATCCCTCTGAGGGGACGGGTAAAGGACTCCCCCCACCTGGTGAGAACCAAGAGGTACCCACCGGTCAACAGCTCCAGGTAACTGGGAGCAGCGATCCTGTGACAGCCCCACTGTCAGATGGAGAACTGGACTCTGCGGACTCTGGGCCCGACCCGAAGACACCAGAGCGGGGAAATGGCTCCAGCGTGGAGCCGGACAGCTACCTCAGCCCTGGGAGGGTCCACCAGTTTGCCGTCACCACGGGGATGCACACAACTACCCCAGAGGGGCAAGACCAGCAGCAAATGGACAGTGTCAACCTTGTAAACTGTTAAAATGGGGTTAAAAATTGCCAGCATCAATGTGCGTAGCATCAAATCGGCTACGCGATGTGTTTCTACGATGGCCTTCCTGGCCAACGTTAAAGCCGACGTCCTGTTTCTGCAGGGGTGTGGGATACCGCACCTCGGCAGCTACAGGAGATGGTCGAGCTTGTGGGCCCATGGGCCGTCAGTTTGGTCGGGGGTAACGATAGCCGCACCTCCGGCCTGGGTAACCTGTTGCAAGGAGGCAACTTCACCATCTCCGAGGTTAAGGAGGTGGTGGGCGGGCGCCTCCTCGTTGCCGACGTCATGTCCCGGAATGCTCCCCTGAGACTGATTAATGTGTACGCCCCAGTGGGTAAGAATGAACGGTTGGCCGTCCTGCAGCAGCTTCCACTGTTGCTGGCTACGTCCAGGCCGGTCATTCTGGCCGGAGACTTCAACTGTATCATTGATGCAGATGGACGATCCGGCGGGGGGGGACAGTAAACTGGACACCAGGTCCAGAGCCCTGATGGACATGGTAAAAGATGCCAAGCTGCACGACGTCTTCAGATCCCCTGCAGACGGAGCGCAGCGTAGATACACGTGGTCACGGGCAGACGGGTCTATCCGCTCAAGGATAGATTACCTGTTTGTGTCCCGAACGCTCTCGGTCAGATCCACCGACGTCAAGCCGGTGTTCTTCTCTGACCACTGCCTCCTGCTGGCCGACTGTCACCTACAGCGTGAGCAGCGGGCTGGTAAGGGAACGTGGAAACTGAACACCAAGCTGTTGACCCCGGGAAACATTGAGGAGCTCAAGAGGGACTACGCAGGTTGGAGAACCGTGAAGCCCCTCCTTTGAGTCCCCAGCGGACTGGTGGGAAACAGTAAAAGGGAACATCAAGAGGTTCTTCATCCTCAAAGGTATTCAGGAGG
>NW_025213151.1:28194-31000 GCF_004010195.1 Chiloscyllium plagiosum
AGCGGGAGAATGGGGTTGAGAACCTTATCAGCCATGATTGAATGGTGGAGCAGATTAAATGAGCTAAATGGCCTACTTTCTGATCGTATGTCTTATAGCCCTATGGTCTTAAGGTTACACTTTAAAATTAGCCAAATACCTGTTCTTCTACTGTGTTCACCCCACACATGTTTCTCCAAGATCAACTATGAATTTTGTTGTTTTAATTTTCTTAGAACCAACTTCGATGTTCATAGATCATTTGAAATCACTGTAATGGAAAATTAACAAAATTAACATTTAATGTGAAATCTGAGAGAGAATACTTTGCTAAATTTAACACTTTGCCAAATCTTGCAGGTAGACAGCCTGACTTTGCTGAACTTTGCAAACAGGCAACCTGACTTTGCAAGCAGTCGAATTCAGCAGAGTCAGGCGAAACATAAAGGCAGTAAGCAATTATATCAACAGCAAAACAACTCCATATGTGGAAAGGAGCTCGAATGTTCCTAGCTCTTGCCCTTGAGTGTGTGATAAGGATAACCAAAATATAGTACAAAGAGAATATGTGAAAGTTGTTAAGGGCCCTTACATACGACGTTTTTGCCAAGTGTATTGGGCCCCCTGCAGAATGTACAATAAAGCTTTTTCTTTGCTCTTGATAGCATTTGAGTTGAGTCCATTTGATTTCCATGACAATGGCTCAGCAAAAGCAACAGCTCTGCTGGGTATTGGGTCAGACAGCAGTGTGGGTTTCTTCCTATGTTTGAATCACTCCATGTGGCCACTGCCTCTATCTTTCCTCCTTTTTAAAGTGCTATTATTTTGATATTTTTCCCAAAGTACAAAACAATGCCACAGCTTGTAAATGAGAAATTACTGTTCTTATACCTCGAAAGAAAAATCTCCAACACTGAAAATAGCTCAAAATAGGAGCAGCTCTTGTGGTGACAATTGTTTCCTGTCCTCCATCTTGGATTATCCAAAGGAGAAAGAACACAGGAACAAATCATTCGGCAAACCAAGACTGCACCAATACATGATGCCATTGTTAAAGCAGTTCAAGAGATAATTCTCATATATATCGCAATTATTAGCTCTCCTAAGAATGCATCTGTTTGTATTGTACTCACCATTTGCTGCATCAGGAAATCTGACCACGTTCTGGAGTATTGTTGGCGCTTCCTGCATTTGCAGTTCTGCAGTTTCCTCAGGTCTCTGGATTTGTATGTGATGGCCTTCATCTCTGCTCATCTCCAATGTTACCTAACTGAGATTTTAAAAGTTTACCTGTGCTTCTATTAAAACATTCAGGAAACACAAATGAAAATGCCAAAATATTCACAAATAAACCACACAGTGGTCTTACATACAGGATAACGGGCATACCAGCACAGTAACAAATAATTTGGAAACCAAGAATGCGCAGAAACGTGATGTCATTCTAAATTTGTTTTTCTTACCTCTTTCTTTTATTATAATGACATAACTTTGGTTATCAGAAAACCCTCTGGAGGCTTGCCATCCACCGTTTCATTCTGCTATGTGTGTTCTGATGTAATGCAATCATAAAGGATCTTACCTATTTCTCTTTTCTCCACGTCTAAATTTGTGTTTCGCCCTTGAGTGGACCTAACCTTTCCCAATCAATTCTCTTGCTCTTAATATATCTATAAAACTACTTGGGAATTTCCATAATTCTATTTGTCAAAAACAACGATATAATATGATATAGGAAAGAATGAAAGAATTGGGATAGCAATTGCAAGATAATGTTTCAAAATAAAGTTACCTCTCTGCCCATTAGCAGCAATTCAACTTGAGAGAGACAAAAAGCTGTGGATTCTGCTTCACGTAACCTCACAAGTTGCAAACAGCAGTTCACCCACAGGTATAACTGAATTACTCAACTTATCCGAGTAATAAATGAGTCGTGAAGTCATGGAAAGTTAGATCGTCTGTTGGTTCATTGAACTGTGATTAAACACAAATGTTATAACTTTGTTAATCGTCTCTAACAATGAATAAATGTGGGACTCTTTAAACAAGTTATGTTCAACTGCTCTGGAATTTGTATAGTCTCAAAGACGGTACTTGGTTCAGAGAATGGGCTCTTTCTTGCCATTTGGATCCCATTCTCACTCGTACTGAGGCGCCTGGTAAGTAAAGTGTCACAGTTTAGTCGTTTCCCCTTGCCACATCTCATGACATTTTGCCGATTCTTTTTCATGATCATTTTGGGTTTTTTTCAATTGTTCAGCGTATCCTGACTATGATAAAACGAACTATGAAACGTTGCAAGACGCTATTCAAATCATTTTGTTGTGCATTTACAAATTATATAATTTATTGCATTCCTAACATATTGACCTTCATGTATGGCGTTGCACAAATATGAATTTATTCAGTATGAACATATGCAAGTGAGAGTCAGCAGTGTACCAATTCGACTCTATGCCTGCTCCACCTTTTAACACACCATACTGACATAAATGTAACCCCTAATCGACATTTATTCTAAACCAAAAGAGCATTTTGCTCTTTCACTTATAAAGCATCTATTAACATCTACTGAAATATTCAACTCCTCTGAATCCAGCACATGTTCTTGAAAGAAAAGAAGACTAGAGACTATAGTAGTGAAAAACAAAGGGTCATCTCTGTTTTATTTCAGCTCGCCAATTTCTGATCCAAACCACCAAGTCATCCTCAATCCCATGCCTCCGTATTTTGTGCATTAGCCTACCGTGGGGGACCTTATCTAACGTCTTACTGAAATCCATATACACAACTGCTTGACCCTCATCCACGTGTTTGGTCACCATCT
>NW_025213152.1:0-6308 GCF_004010195.1 Chiloscyllium plagiosum
GTGTAGGTCTAACCAAGCTCCTATGCAATTGAAGCAAGAGTTCATTGCTCCTGTACTCAAATCCCCTGGAATAAAGGCTAACATTCCATTAGCCTTCCTAATAACATGCTGCACCTTTATGTTAGTCTTCAATGACATATTGACCAAGCCAAATCTATATTTGATTTCAGTCCAAAGAGAAAGGAAATAAAAATAAATGCTCTTTACAATATACAAAAGTCAGTATAGCTGATGATGTTAAGTTTTCCAAGGCATCAAGGAAACAACAGATACTTTTGAAGAAGTGTTGAAAGCATTTGACAAATACATTGGTTCAGCACTAATTAAGTTCTTGAAAGAACAAGTTACATAAAAAAAGGAATTCAGCATCCAGGGAACCCATAGATGACTGCATTAATGATCTCCATGACTGTATACTTCGAACATTCCATTAATCCCAAAGAGTACCGGGGAGGAATTAAGTCCTATCACCATAACTACAGAGGCAGCTAATGTGGTGAAAGGCAGAAAGGTTGGCACAGACCTGGCCAGTTCCTGTGCTGTACGGTACTATTAGATAAATGTGAGGTGCTGCATTTTGGGAAAGCAAATCTTAGCAGGACTTATACACTTAATGGTAAGGTCCGAGGGAGTGTTGCTGAACAAAGAGACCTTGGAGTGCAGGTTCATAGCTCCTTGAAAGTGGAGTCGCAAGTAGATAGGATAGTGAAGAAGGCGGTTGGTATGCTTTCCTTTATTGGTCAGAGTATTGAGTACAGGAGTTGGGAGGTCATGTTGCAGCTGTACAGGACATTGGTTAGGCCACTGTTGGAATATTGCGTACGATTCTGGTCTCCTTCCTATCGGAAAGATGTTGAGAAACTTGAAAGGGTTCAGAAAAGATTTACAAGGATGTTGCCAGGGTTGGAGGATTTGAGCTACAGGTTGAATAGGCTGGGACTGTTTTCCCTGGAGCGTCGGAGGCTGAGGGGTGACCTTATAGAGGTTTACAAAATTATGAGGGGCATGGATAGGGTAAATAGACAAAGTCTTTTCCCTGGTGTCGGGGAGTCCAGAACTAGAGGGCATAGGTTTAGGGTGAGAGGGGAAAGATATAAAAGAGACCTAAGGGGCAACTTTTTCACTCAGAGGGGGGGTATGTGTATGGAATGAGCTGCCAGAGGATGTGGTGGTGGCTACAATTGCAACATTTAAGTGGCATTTGGATGGGTATATGAATAGGAAGGGTTTGGAGGGATATGGGCCAAGTGCTGCGAGGTGGGACTAGATTAGGTTGGGATATCTGTTTGGCACAGGGACGAGTTGGACCGAAGGGTCTGTTTCCATGTTGTACATCTCTATGACTCTATGTTAAGTCCCCTGGCCCTGATGGCTTGCATCCAAGGAACCTAAAAAAAGTAGCTACATAGATTGTGGATGGATTGTTGTAATTTTCCAAAACGTATTAAATTTTGGAGAAATACCAAAGGACAGGAAAACTGTCAACATGACATTCGTACTCAATAAAGGAGGGAAACAAAAAGCAGATAATGATAGACGGACTCACCTAATCTCTATTGCTGGAAAAGTATTGGAATCAATGATTAAGGAAGTAACAGCAGAACATTTGGAAAATCATACTCTAATCAAGCAGAGTCAGCGTGGCTTCACAAGAGGGAGATCGTGTCTCACTAACTTACTAGAGTTGTTTGAGGAATTCTCAACCAGAGTCGACAGGGGGGAGCCAGTAGAGGTTTTGTATTTGGACTTCCAGAATGCATTGTACAAGATACATCAGAAATGATTAAGTCAGGGTGTTGGAGGTAGTATGTTGGCATGGATACAGAAATGGCTCATGGGCAGGAAACACTGAGTGGGGTAAGGAGACCTTCTTCAGGTTGGTGACCTATGATGAGTGAGTTGCACAGTGATCAATGCTGGGATTCCAACTGTTAACAAATGTACATATAAATGACTAGGAGGAAGGAAGTGCTTTTACTGTTGCCACATTTGTAGACGACACAGAATTGTTGGAAAGGCGGGTTGCTGGAAAGGGAGGAATACAAACAGCTCACAGAGAGGTACTGGTGGGTTACAAAAAGGGACAAAATATCAAATGGAGCATAAAGTGAAAAAATGTGAAGTTGTTCATACGGAAGGGAGAACAAAAGATCAGAGTTTTACTTAAATGGAGCAATACACAAAGGGAGCTTGGGGGAATTGAACATGAAACACAGAAAGCTAGTACAGAGCTGCAGCAGGTAATTGAGTCCATACTAACAGAAACCATGGACAGAAGATGTACTTATGGGTGGAAGATGCGAACGTGACATGGATGATTGGACAATATAATCATGTGTACTAACCTGGAATGTCACTCCCTGTGAACACACGTGTACTAACCTGGAATGTCACTCCTGTGAACACACGTGGACTAACCTGGAATGTCACACCTACAAACATTTGCTAACCTTGAGTGTCACCCCCCGGGAGCACACATGTACTAACCAGGAATATTACTTCTGCAAACATACATGTACTAACTGGGAATGTCTGTCATGCAAAAATATGTGGACTAACCTGAAATGTCACTCCTGTGAACACACGTGTATTAACCTTGAATGTCACCCCCTGTGAGCACACATGTACTAACCTGGAATGTCACATCTGTGAACACACGTGGACTAACCTGGAATGTCACTCCTGTGGACACACGTGTACTAACCAGGAATGTCAGTCATACAAACATACATGTACTAACCTGGAATGTCACTCCTGTGAACACACGTGTACTAACCTGGAATGTCATCCCCTGTGAACACACATGTACTAACCTGGAATGTCACTCCTGTGAACACACGTGTACTAAGTTGGAATGGCACTTCTGTGAACACACATGTACTAACCTGGAATGTCACACCTGTGAACACACGTGGACTAACCTGGAATGTCACATGTACAAACACACGTTTACTAACCCTGAGTGTCACCCCCTGTGAGCACACATGTACTAACCTGGAATGTCACACCTGTGAACACATGTGTACTAACCTGGAATGTCACTCCTGTGAACACACGTGTATTAACCTTGAATGTCACCCCCTGTGAGCACACATGTACTAACCAGGAATATTACTTCTGCAAACATATGTGTACTAACCTGGAATGTCAGTCATGCAAACATACGTGTACTAACCTGGAATGTGACTCCTGTGAACACACATGTACTAACCTGGAATGTCAACCCCTGTGTACACATATATATTAAACTTGAATGTAACCCCCTGTGAACGCACATGTACTAACCTGGAATGTTACTCCTGTGAACATCCGTGTACTAACCTGGAATGTCACTCCTGTGAACACACGTGTACTAACCTGGAATGTGACTCCTGTGAACACACGTGTACTAAGCTGGAATGTCACTTTTGTGAACACACGTGTACTAACATCGAATGTCATGCCTGGGAACACACGTGTGCTAACCTGGAATATCACTTCTGTGGACACACGTGTATTAACCTGGAATGTCAGTCATGCAAAAATATGTGTACTAACCTGAAATGTGACTCCTGTGAACACACGTGTACTAACCTGGAATGTCACCCCCTGTGAATACACATGTATTAACCTTGAATGTCACCCCCTGTGAGCACACATGTACTAACCTGGAATGTCACACCTGTGAACACACATGTACTAACCTGGAATGTCACTCCTGTGAACACGTGTACTAACCTGGAATGTCACTCCTGTGAACACACGTGTATTAACCTTGAGTGTCACCCCCTGTGAGCACACATGTACTAACCAGGAAAATTATTTCTGCAAACATACATGTACTAACCTGGAATGTCAGTCATGCAAACATACGTGTACTAACCTGGAATGTCACTCCTGTGAACACACGTGTACTAACCTGGAATGTCACTCCTGTGAACACACGTGGACTAACCTGGAATGTCACACCTACAAACACACGTTTACTAACCTTGAGTGTCACCCCCTGTGAGCACACATGTACTAACCTGGAATATTACTTCTGCAAACATACGTGTACTAACCTGAAATGTTACTCCTGTGAGCACACGTGTATTAACCTTGAATGTCACTCCTATGAACACACGTGTACTAACCTGTAATGTCACCCCCTGTGAACACACATGTATTAACCTGGAATGTGACTCTGGTGAACATACGTGTACTAACCTGGAATATCACTTCTGCAAACACACGTGTACTAACCTCGAATGTCACTCCTGTGAACACAAGTGTACTAACCGGGACTGTCACTCCAGTGAACACACGTGTACTAACCTGGAATGTCACCCCCTGAAAACACACATGTACTAATCTGGTATGTTACTCCTGCAAACACACATGTTAAACCTGGAATATCACTCCTGTGAACACGCGTGTACTAAGCTGGAATGTCACTTTTGTGAACACACGTGTACTAACATCGAATGTCACGCCCTGTGAACACACGTGTACTAACCTGGAATGTCACACCTGTGAAAACACGTGTACTAACCTGGAATGTCACTCCTGTGAACACACGTGTACTAACCTGGAATGTCACTCCTGTGGACACACGTGTACTAACCTGGAATGACACCTCCTGTGAACACACGTGTACTAAGCTGGAATGTCACTTCTGTGAACACACATGTACTAACCTGGAATGTCAACCCCTGTGTACACATATATATTAAACTTGAATGTAACCCCCTGTGAACACACATGTACTAACCTGGAATATTACTTCTGCAAACATACGTGTACTAACCTGGAATGTCACTCCTGTGAACACACGTGTACTAACCTAGAATGTCACACCTACAAACACACGTTTACTAACCTGGAATGTCAGGCATGCAAACATACGTGTACTAACCTGGAATGTGACTCCTGTGAACATACGTGTACTAATCTGGAATGTCACTCCTGTGAACACAGGTGTACTAACCTGGAATGACAGTCATGCAAACACACGTGTATTAACCTGTAATGTCACACCTGTGAACACACGTGTACTAACCTGGAATGTCACTCCTGTGAACATACGTGGACTAACCTGGAATGTCAACAACTACAAACACACGTTTACTAACCTTGAGTGTCACCCACTGTGAGCACACATGTACTAACCAGGAATATTACTTCTGCAAACATACATGTACTAACCGGGAATGTCAGTCATGCAAAAATACGTGGACTAACCTGGATTGTCACTCCTGTGAACACACGTGTACTAACCTGGAATGTCACACCCTCAAACACACGTTTACTAACCTGGAATGTCAGTCATGCAAACATACGTGTACTAACCTGGAATGTGACTCCTGTGAACACACATGTACTAACCTGGAATGTCAAGCCCTGTGAACACATGTATATTAACCTTGATAGTAACCCCCTGTGAACACACATGTACTAACCTAGAATGTCACGCCTGTGGACACACGTGTACTAACCTGGAATGTCACTCCTGTGAACGCACTTGTACTAACCTGGAATGTCACTCCTGTGAACACACATGTACTAATCTGGAATGTCAGTCATGCAAACATACGTGTACTAACCTGGAATGTGACTCCTGTGAACACACATGTACTAACCTGGAATGTCAACCCCTGTGAACACATGTATATTAACCTTGAATGTAACCCCCTGTGAGCACACATGTACTAATCTGGAATGTCAGTCATGCAAACATACGTGTACTAACCTGGAATGTGACTCCTGTGAACACACATGTACTAACCTGGAATGTCAACCCCTGTGAACACATGTATATTAACCTTGAATGTAACCCCCTGTGAACACACATGTGCTAACCTGGAATGTCACTCCTGTGAACGCACTTGTACTAACCTGGAATGTCACTCCTGTGAGCACACATGTACTAACCTGGAATATTACTTCTGCAAACATACGTGTACTAACCTGGAATGTTAGTCCTGAAGAAGGGCTTATGCCCGAAACGTCGATTCTCCTGTTCCCTGGATGCTGCCTGACCTGCTGCGCTTTTCCAGCGACACATTTTCAACCTGGAATGTCAGTCATGCAAACATACGTGTACTAACCTGGAATGTGACTCCTATGAACACACGTGTACTAACCTGTAATGTCACCCCCTGGGAACACACATGTACTAACCTGGAATATTACTTCTGCAAACATACGTGTACTAACCTGGAATGTAGCTCCTGTGAACACACTTGTATTAACCTTGAACGTCACCCCCTGTGAACACACATGTACTAACCTGGAATGTCAACCCCTGTGAACACATGTATATTAACCTTGAATGTAACCCCCTGTGA
>NW_025213152.1:6800-10675 GCF_004010195.1 Chiloscyllium plagiosum
TCACAGCGCCAGAGACCCGGGTTCAATTCCCGCCTCAGGCGACTGACTGTGTGGAGTTTGCACGTTCTCCCCGTGTCTGTGTGGGTTTCCTCCGGGTGCTCCGGTTTCCTCCCACAGTCCAAAGATGTGCAGGGAAGGTGAATTGGCCATGCTAAATTGCCCGTAGTGTTAGGTAAGGGGTACATGCAGGGGTATGGGTGGGTTGCGCTTTGGCGGGTCGGTGCGGACTTGTTGGGTCGAAGGGCCTTCCACACTGTAATGTAATCTAATCTAATCTAATGTCACACCGACAAACACGCGTTTACTAACCTGGAATGTCAGGCATGCAAGCATACGTGTACTAAACTGGAATGTGACTCCTGTGAACACACGTGTACTAATCTGGAACATCACACCTACAAACACACGTTTACTAACCTGGAATGTCAGGCATGCAAACATACGTGTACTAACCTGAAATGTCACTCCTGTGAACACACGTGTACTAAGCAGGAATGTCACTTCTGCAAACACATGTGTACTAACCTGGAATGACAGTCATGCAAACACACGTGTGCTAACCTGTAATGTCAAACCTGTGAACACACTTGTACTAACCTGGAATGACACTCCTGTGAACACACGTGTACTAACCTGGAATGTCACACCTACAAACACATGTTTACTAACCTTGAGTGTCATCCCCTGTGAGCACACATGTACTAACCAGGAATATTACTTCTGCAAACATACATGTACTAACCTGAAATGTCACTCCTGTGAACACACGTGTATTAACCTTGAATGTCACCCCCTGTGAGCACACATGTACTAACCTGGAATGTCACACCTGTGAACACAATTGTACTAACCTGGAATGTCACTCCTGTGAACACACGTGTACTAAGCTGGAATGTCACTTTTGTGAACACACGTGTACTAACATCGAATGTCATGCCCTGTGAACACACGTGTACTAACCTGGAATGTCACTCTGTGGACGCACGTGTACTAACCTGGAATGTCAGTCATGCAAACATACGTGTACTCACCTGGAATGTCACTCCTGTGAACACACGTGTACTAACCTGGAATGTCACCCCCTGTGAACACACGTGTACTAACCTCGAATGTCACCCCCGGTGAACACACGTGTACTAACCTTGAATGTCGCACGCTGTGAACATATGTGTACTAACCTGGAATGTGACTCCTGTGAACACACGTGTACTAACCTGGAATGTCATCCCCTGTGAACACACATGTATTAACCTGGAATGTCACTCCTGTGAACATCCGTGTACTAACCTCGAATGTCACCCCCGGTGAACACACGTGTACTAACCTTGAATGTCGCACGCTGTGAACACACATGTACTAACCTGGAATGTGACTCCTGTGAACATATGTGTACTAACCTGGAATGTCACTCCTGTGAACACACATGTACTAACCTGGAATATTACTTCTGCAAACATACGTGTACTAACCTGGAATGTTAGTCCTGAAGAAGGGCTTATGCCCGAAACGTCGATTCTCCTGTTCCCTGGATGCTGCCTGACCTGCTGCGCTTTTCCAGCAACACATTTTCAACCTGGAATGTCAGTCATGCAAACATACGTGTACTAACCTGGAATGTAGCTCCTGTGAACAGACTTGTATTAACCTTGAATGTCACCCCCTGTGAACACACATGTACTAACCTGGAATGTCACACCTGTGAACACACTTGTACTAACCTGGAATGTCACTCCTGTGAACACACGTGTACTAACCTGGAATGTGACTCCTGTGAACACACGTGTACTAACCTGTAATGTCACCCCCTGGGAACACACATGTACTAACCTGGAATGTGACTCTGGTGAACACACGTGTACTAACCTGGAATATCACTTCTGCAAACACACGTGTACTAACCTGGAATGTCACTCCTGTGAACACACGTGTACTAACCGGGACTGTCACTCCAGTGAACACACGTGTACTAACCTGGAATGTCACTCCTGTGAACGCACTTGTACTAACCTGAAATGTCACTCGTGTGAACACACGTGTACTAACCGGGACTGTCACTCCAGTGAACACACGTGTACTAACCTGGAATGTCACTCCTGTGAAAACACGTGTACTAACCTGAAATGTCACTCCTGTGAACACAAGTGTATTAACCTGGAATGTCACCCCCTGTGAGCACACATGTACTAACCTGGAATATTATGTCTGCAAACATACGTGTACTAACCTGGAATGTCAGGCATGCAAACATACGTGTACTAAACTGGAATGTGACTCCTGTGAACACACGTGTACTAACCTGGAATGTCACACCTACAAACACACGTTTACTAACCTGGAATGTCAGGCATGCAAACATAGGTGTACTAACCTGGAATGTGACTCCTGTGAACATACGTGTATTAACCTGGAATGTCACTCCTGTGAACACACGTGTACTAAGCTGGAATATCACTTCTGCAAAAACATGTGTACTAACCTGGAATGACAGTCATGCAAACACACGTGTACTAACCTGGAATGTCACACCTGTGAATACACTTGTACTAACCTGGAATGTCACTCCTGTGAACACACGTGTACTAACCTGGAATGTCAACACCTACAAACACACGTGTACTAACCTTGAGTGTCACCCCCTGTGAGCATACATGTACTAACCAGGAATATTACTTCTGCAAACATATGTGTACTAACCTGGAATGTCAGTCATGCAAACATACGTGTACTAACCTGGAATGTGACTCCTGTGAACACACATGTACTAACCTGGAATGTCAACCCCTGTGAACACACGTATATTAACCTTGAATGTAACCCCCTGTGAACGCACATGTAATAACCTGGAATGTCACTCCTGTGAACACACATGTACTAACCTGGAATGTCACTGCTGTGAGCACACATGTACTAACCTGGAATATTACTTCTGCAAACATACATGTACTAACCTGGGATGTTAGTCCTGAAGAAGGGCTTATGCCCGAAACGTTGATTCTCATGTTCCCTGGATGCTGCCTGACCTGCTGCGCTTTTCCAGCGACACATTTTCAGCCTGGAATGTCAGTCATGCAAACATACGTGTACTAACCTGGAATGTAGCTCCTGTGAACAGACTTGTATTAACCTTGAATGTCACCCCCTGTGAACACACATGTACTAACCTGGAATGTCACACCTGTGAACACACTTGTACTAACCTGGAATGTCAATCCTGTGAACATCCGTGTACTAACCTGGAATGTCACTCCTGTGAACACATGTGTACTAACCTGGAATGTCACTCCTGTGAACACACGTGGACTAACCTGGAATGTCACACCTACAAACACATGTTTACTAACCTTGAGTGTTACCCACTGTGAGCACACATGTACTAACCAGGAATATTACTTCTGCAAACATACATGTACTAACCGGGAATGTCAGTCATGCAAAAATACGTGGACTAACCTGAAATGTCACTCCTGTGAACACACGTGTACTAACCTTGAATGTCACCTCCTGTGAACACACTTGTACTAACCTGGAATGTCACTCCTGTGAACACATGTGTATTAATCTTGAGTGACACCCCCTGTGAGCAGACATGTACTAACCAGGAATATTACTTCTGCAAACATACATGTACTAACCTGGAATGTCAGTCATGCAAACATACGTGTACAAACCTGGAATGTCACTCCTGTGAACACACGTGGACTAACCTGGAATGTCACACCTACAAACACATGTTTACTAACCTTGAGTGTTACCCACTGTGAGCACACATGTACTAACCAGGAATATTACTTCTGCAAACATACATGTACTAACCTGGAATGTCAGTCATGCAAACATATGTGTACTAACCTGGAATGTCACACCTGTGAACACAC
>NW_025213152.1:29502-31000 GCF_004010195.1 Chiloscyllium plagiosum
CAGGCACTCCTCAATAAAATTGAGGAGAATCAGATATAATACAAAGCTCGAGTTAACAGTGAGCACCCTACCCCCACCCATACCAACACCTGGATATATTTGGTAATGTTTGGTAATACCATATATAAATATTTAACTATAAAATTACCACCTCAACAAATAATAATTAGATATACTAATACAAAATAACAAGGGAGAAACAACCCCGCTCCTAAAGACAGAGGTAGAATTGAATAAGGTAACCACCTCCCCCCACCAATATTAACCAAACCCCTCCAGCTTATATATATATATATATATATATATACACACACACATATACATACATCCCACATATATACATAAAATAATAAAAGAAAACAACCCCAAGGGGGGGTAGAAAATCGAATCCCTCTCCCCACCCCCCATGATAATATTAATCAGTAAAGTAAGATAAAAAAAGGGGGGATATAAACCAAAGCGGGGGGAAAGGCAAACCAACATCCATTATGTCTTACAGTTTATCTAAGAGAGTCCAAGAATTCCTTAGCCTTTTCTGGCGATCCGAAATTATACACGGATCCTTCATAGTTAAAGCAATGCATCGCTGGGTAGCGTAAGGAGTACTGAATATTTAAGTCCCTTAAACGCTTCTTCGCCTCGTCGAATGCCTTCCTCTTTCGGACCAGAGCTGGGGAAAAGTCCTGGAATAACATGATCTTGGATCCTTTATAGATCATAGCTTGGTGGTCTTTTCCAAGATTTCTAGAGGCTTCTAGGTGTATCTGCCTCTCCTTGTAGCTCTGCAGCCGGAACAGGACCGGGTGTGGGCGCTGGTTCGAGCCGGGCCCGCGTATTGCAACCCAGTAGGCCCATTCTACCCTTACCTGGCCTGATCCAGCTTGCAGATTTAAAAGCTGTGGCAGCCACTTCTCGAGGAACGCTGTAAGCTGGCCTTCCTCTTCCCGTTCGGGAAGGCCCAGCAAACGAATATTTTTTCGACGACCTCGATTATCAAGGTCGTCAATGTAATTCTCTAAGGTCCGGACTCGCTGTTCGAGAGTCCGGACCCGATCCACAGGCGATTGCGCTGTAGTTTCGGAGGTCGCGGCCTTTAACTCCGCCCCTCTGACTCGGCGCTCGATTTCCTGGATGTCTCGGTCGTGCTTCTGCAACGCGGCCGAGAGTGAGTCCCATCGACTTCGGGATTCTTCGATGAAAGCGTCGATCTTCGCGTCCAGTTTGGAGATCATCTCCACAAAGCTTGTCACTGTAGGTAAGTCCCCCGGGGCGGCTGTGGACGCCTCTGCTGCAGCTGGACAGGGTGGGGGAGGGTTTCCTGTTTGCTGAGAGCTGCAGGCTCCCTTCCCTTTGGTCATTTTTACTAAATATTAGACTGTTTAAATGTAATACTAAGCAACTAATTAAATTAAACAGCTATTATGAATGATTTGGTGAGTGTGGTGGGGGTGGGTGACCCACTTTACCCAAGTCTTGAGAAGAGCACTATAGACTCAGA
>NW_025213153.1:0-9077 GCF_004010195.1 Chiloscyllium plagiosum
TATTGCTATGGGAGAAATGGGTTTGAATTCATGGGACATTGGCACCATTACTGAGGAAGGAGGGACTTGTTCCAATGGGACAGTTTTCATCTGAACCGTGTTGGGACCAGAGTCCTAGTGAATTGCATAACTAGGGCTGTAGACAGGGTTTAAACTGAATAGGTAGGGAGGGGGAGGATTCAGTTATAGGGGAAATGAGAAAATTTGAATTAAAAGAGGGGGTAAAAGTGCAGAACTCAGGAGAGGTTATTAAAATCTCCAATACAGACACAAATAGGACAGAGTTTATGGAAAGAGTTAGCAATCAAACTTCAAGCACACTGGACAAACAAATGACAATGAGAAGAGGGACGGTTAATACAAGACTGAGTGTCTTATATCTAACTGCACACAGTATAAGGAATAAGGTAAATGAGCTTGTGGCACAGATCAAAATTGCTAGGTATGATGTGGTGAGCATCACAGAGACGTGACTGCAAGGGGACCAGGATTGGGAGCTGAATATTCCAGGATATACATCCTATTGAAAAGACAGGCAGGTGGGCAGAGGGGGTGGGGTTGCCCTATTAGAAACAATCTCTCCCTATAACTCAAACCCTCCAACCTCAGAACCATCCATTTAAATCTTTTCTGAACCTCTTCAAGTTTCACGACATCCTTCCTGGAGACACAATTTGCAGGTGTACAGTGTTATGGACCAGGCCAGATCCCCTCAAAACATTCTAGGAAGGTAGCCCGGACCCTAACATTTTTTAGTTGTTTTAGGCAGAGGTATCTCAGGAGTGATGTAGCTGGTCAAACCACTTGGCTTCCAGGAAAACTTTACACACCGCCGAATGAAACACAAGTAAAAGAAAACAGATTTTAGAATAGCAGCCATTCATAAACCCGACCGTCACGACCTCCCCGCAACTTAAGAAAGCAGCTGTTCAGATTTCCTGCAACATTCTCATAAACACACCCCTATGGCAAAAAGGAACGGTTAGTTCAAACACAGGTTCTTACAGGAGAGATGTTAGTGAGAGAGTCAGCCAGAAACATTTGTTGAATCAGGGAACCTTTCTTCCCCCAGTAGCTTCAGACAGACTGCTTGCTAAAACTCAAACCAAATCAGGGTTAACAAAAAGGAGAACCACCCTTTCATTGTACAAGTGTTTTAGAAAAAAAACATCTCAAACCCTTTTTCTCTGATTGTTGCCTTAGCCAGTATCTGTTAGCCATTAGCAAAGTCCCTAACCCCAGATGAATCAGAACCTCTGCCTTTTACAACCTCTCTTCAAAAAAAAACCAAGAACAACATCTTCAAAGGAGCAGCATTGTCACAACAGAGAGCACCTGAACTGAAGCATTTGTATTGAAAGGCCATACAGTTAGCAGGCTAAGACAACAGTTTTTCAATTTAGCCAATCAATTTAAACCAGCCCCTTTGGCTTCCAAAAACCTGTTAAATTTCAATCTGATGGTTTTGAAAACAGAGGAACAATCCTATCATAAAAAAGAAAGATATGTCATCAAGGGTACAAAAGAAGGGGGCAGTTGGACAGAAGCCCAGAGCTAAACAAGGAACAAAGAAAGCTACAGCACGGGAACAGGTTCTTTGGCCCTTCAAGCCTGCACCAATCCAGATCCTCTATCTAAACC
Organism: Chiloscyllium plagiosum; assembly: GCF_004010195.1. NCBI lineage: Eukaryota > Metazoa > Chordata > Chondrichthyes > Orectolobiformes > Hemiscylliidae > Chiloscyllium > Chiloscyllium plagiosum. The sequence continues at coordinate 1,642 of NW_025213153.1, forward strand.
TGTTGCCTATTTTCTAAGGATCTGTATCCCTCTGCTCCCTGCCATTTCATGTATCTGTCTAGATACATCTTAAATGACACTATCATGTCCGCCTCTACCACCTCCGGTGGCAATGCGCTCTAGGCCCCCACCACCATCTGCATAAGGAACTTGCCATGCATATCTCCCTTAAACCTTTCCCCTCTCACCTTGAACTTGTGACCTCACTAGTAATTGAGTCTCCCATTCTGGGAATAAAAGTTTCTTGTTCTTTCCTTAGATTAGATACACTATAGTATGAAAACAGGCTCTTCGGCCCTGCAAGTTCACACCAACCCTCTGAAGAGTAACCCACCCAGACACATTCTCCTACCCTTTATTTACCCCTGATCTGGCAATTTAGCATCACCAATTCTCTTGACCCACACATCTTTGGATTGTGGGAAGAAACTAAAGCACCTGGAGGACAATCAGAGACGGGGAGAATATGCAAACTCCACACACTCACCCAAGGGGGAATTAAACCCAGTGCCCTGGTGCTGTGAGGCAGAAGTGCTAACCACTGAGCCACCATGCCACTCCATGGTTTGTAGATCTCATTCAGGCCCTCCCCTCAATCCGCATCTTTCTAATGAAAATAATCCTAATCTACTCAACCTCTCCTCATAGCAAGCACCCTGTTTACCAGGCAACATCCTGGTGAACCTCCTCTTCACCCTCTACCAAAAGGATGTGGATGCTTTGGAATGTGGCAACCAGAAGTGTTCCAAATGTGGCCAAACCGAAGTCCTATACAACTGTAACATAACCTGCCAACCATTGTACTCAATCCCGGGGAAGGAAACCCTCCAACCTCAGAACCATCTATTTAAATCTTTTCTGAACCCTTTCAAGTTGCACTACATCCTTCCTGGAGACACAATTTGCAGGTGTACAGTGTTATGGACCAGGCCAGATCCCCTCAAAATATTCTAGGAATGTACCCCAGACCCTAACCTTTTTTAGTTGTTTTCGGCAGAGGTATCTCAGGAGTCATGCAGCTGGTCAAATCACTTGGCTTCCAGGAAAACAATTTATTTACACACCGCCGAATGAAACCTTCATGACCACTCCATTGACCTGTGTTGCCACCTTCAGGGTACAATCGACTGAACGCCCAGATCTCTAACTCCCCCTTGCGAGAGCCAAGTGTCCTCAGTTCTATTGAGAGGGGGAAATTGGCCGTCAGTCATCTCTGTATTAGAAAATGCAGCATTTAAAAAAAAAACTGAGAAGGGCATTCCTGACAGAAGGCGGCACAGAGTATTCCAAGAGACACATAACCTGGCTGTAATCTGAGAGACTAAATTCCATTTTTTGTTACGAGAGGGAATCATATTTATTGAATCATCATATCATGAGAATCTTGTTTCATTCCAGAACAGTCAGTAGTTAGAAGGGATTTATTTGGTTTGTTAATAGTTTAGTTTATCTGTTCACCGTTACTCTTGGATAAATAAATGGATTTTTGTTGATTTTAAAGTGTCAGGGATTTATTTTTTAAACATTAGAGCAGGTTACACCACTTTTCACATTAATTTTACAGATTATAGGGTGATGCGCTTCTCTTTGGGTGTTTCGGTTTGAGATCTCTGGTGGGGTTGGGGTTGGTGTCTAACAGTATTGATGTGTGTCATGTTGAATGCAGTGGAGTCAATATTAATCCCAGCCTCTTGCTCTGGTTGTGGGTGAATCGCCTTAATTTGGCCACTGACTCAGAAACGAACTGCTGAAACAATGATTCACACTTCATTGCACGTAGCAACTAAAACTAAAAACCCTCAAGTAAGCAAGTTCAGTCTCACCGTTGCCACCCTCCCCCCCTCCACCCGGCTATCACCTGATTGTTCGCAGAATTTAACCGAGTTTCCATCGACAGTGCCCATCTCTGGAAGGGTCAAGGGGTTTGATACAATATTGTTCTTCCAATACTGCTGCTGCATCATTCTGGAGCGAGAACAGCAATACAGCACAGTTCAGACCCATCAGCCGTCGATGTTGTACCAGCCTTTTATCCAACTTGAAGATGAGACTAGCCTACATTCCCCTCAATTTACTGCCGTCCATGTGCTTGTTCAGCAGTCTCTTAAATGTATCTGACTCTCATTCCAACCCTGGAAGTGCATTCCATGCACTCACCATTCGGAGTAAAAAAACCTACCTCTGCCATCTTCCCTAAACCTTCTTCCAATTACCTTAATTATGCCCTGTCATTTCTGACCTGGGGAAAAAGTCTCTCGCTATTCGTTCTATCTATGCCTCTCAACATATAGTACACCTCTATAAAGTCACCTCTCATCCTTCTTCGCTCCAATGAGAAAGGCCCTAGCTCCACCAACCCAAGACATGCCCTCCATTCCAGGCAGCATCGAGGTAAATCTCCTCTGTACCCTCTCTCAGCTTACACAGCTTCCTGTTGTGGTTCTGTTCACCGAGCTGAGAATTTGTGTTGCAGACGTTTCGTCCCCTGTCCAGGTGACATCCTCAGTGCTTGGGAGCTTCCTGTGAAGCGCTTCTGTGATGTTTCCTCTGGCATTCTCCCTACACATCTTCCCTAAAATTAGGTGACTAGAAGTGAACACAATATTCCAAGTGTGATCTAACCAGTACTCCATACAGCTGCAGCATAACCACACTGTCAAGAATCCTGCCTTTAACCCCATAGGTTGAACAAACAGAGGAGTTTGGTGAAATGAGAATCATTAGATAAATGCTACTGAGCGAACTGATGGTGCTATGGGCTGGCAAATCTCTGGGTTCAGGTGGACTTCATCAGAGAATTTTAAAAGGTGGCTAATGAGTTCATTTTGCATTAATGTTAATTTTCCAAGATTTATTTGATTCAGGCAAGTTTTCCTCAGACTGGAAATACTTCTGTTCTTGAAGGGAAAGATACATCACGGAAAATGTGGTCCCTTGAGTCTATGGCAATTAAACATTTGTTTTTGAATCAATTAAGGAGATTATAACCACCATGTCAAAAAGCTCGTGGTAATTGAAAAAAATCAGCATGCTAATATGAAAACGAAATGTTGTTTCACCAATTTATTCATAGAATTCCGAGAGTGTGGAAAGAGACCATTTGGCCGATCAAGTCCTGCACCAACCCTCAAGTGCATCCCAACCAGATCCAGACCGCCACCCTACTCCCATAACCCTGCATTTCGCATGGCTAACTCACCTAGCTTGTACATCCAAGGACATTATGCAATCCAGCATGGCTAATCCATCCAACCTACACATCTTTGGACTGTGGAGCCCCCAGTGGAAAGTCACAAAGACATAGATAGAACATGCAAACTCCAAATAGATAGTCGACTCAAGGTTGAAATCAAATAGGTGTCTCTGGCCGTGAGAGGGAGCCACCGTGCCACCATGCTGTCCTAAAGGAATTCTTTGAAAGAGTATGTAAATTGAAGCCTGTGGATATACTGAACTTGAATATCCTAAAGGTGTTTGACATGTTTTCACGAAAAGCATACTACACAGAAGAGCTCATGGTGTAGAGTATAGTTGTAGAACATCAACTGATTTGCAGAAAACAGAATATGCAAAAATGATTCTTTTGTCAAATTGGTTGTATATGACAATGTATGGTGGGGTTCCAACAGGGATCTCTGCTGGCTCCTCAACTTTCTACAATTATATAGATGACTTACAGGAGGGGATCAAAGGTATGTGGTTACCTTTGCAGGCAACACAAAGATAGATGGAGATGTGCATTGTGGGGATGACATATCAATGATGCAGATTGATAGATTGGTTAAATAAATAAGCAAAACTCTTGCAAGTGGTGTACAATATGGTAAAATGCAATTTGTTACCTACTTGGAGAACAACTGCATAATTCTGAGATGCAGAGGGATCGGGGGGGCCTTGCAAATAAGTCACAAGTTGGAATGCAAGCACAGCAAGTGATTAGAAAGGCCAATGACATAAATGTAAGGCGATTATGCCTCAGTTACAGAGCAATGGTGGGACTACATCTTGAACACGGTGCTCAGTTTTGATATCCTTACCTAAGGAAGAATGAAAATGCATTAAAGGCAATTCACAGAAGGTAAACTAGATTGACACCCACAATGAACAGACTGTCTAATGGAAAATCATTAGACAGGCAGGTCTGACTTTCCACCAGAGTTTGGAATAGCAAGGGGTGATTTGATTGAAGTTTCTATGAGCCTGAATGGTCTTCAAAAGATGGATGTTGAGGGATGTTTACTTCCTGTTGTAAACGAACAATTAGATCACCCATTTATAGAGTCATAGAGATGTACAGCATGGAAACAGACCCTTCGGTCCAACCCGTCCATGCTGACCAGATATCCCAACCCAATCTAGTCCCACCTGCCAGCACCCGGCCCATATCCCTCCAAACCCTTCCTATTCATATACCCATCCAAATGCCTCTTAAATGTTGCAATTGTACCAGCCTCCACCACTTCCTCTGGCAGCTCATTCCATACACATACCAACCTCTGCGTGAAAAAGTTGCCCTTTAGGTCTCTTTTATATCTGTCCCCTCTCACCCTAAACCTATGCCCGCTAGTTCTGGACTCTCCGACCCCAGGGAAAAGACTTTGCCTATTTATCCTATCCATGCCCTCAATTTTGTAAACCTCTATAAGGTCACCCCTCAGCCTCCGATGCTCCAGCAGCTCAAATCCTCCAACCCTGGCAACATTTTTGTAAATAGTTTCTGAACCCTTTCAAGTTTCACAACATCTTTCCAACAGGAAGGAGACCAGAATTGCACACAATATTCCAACAGTGGGCTAACCAATGTCCAATACAGCTGCAACATGTCCTCTCCACTCATGTACTCCATACTCTGACCAATAAAGGAAAGCATACCAAATGCCGCCTTCACTATCCTATCTACCTGCGACTCCACTTTCAAGGAGCTATGAAGCTGCACTCCAAGTTCTTTTTGTTCAGCAACACTCCCCCACCTTACCGTTAAATGCATAAGTCCTGCCCTGGTTTGCTTTTCCAAAATGCAGCACCTCTCGTTTATCTAAACTAACCTCCATCTGCCACTCCTCGACCCAAAGATGTGCAGCGTTTTCAGCGCTGTTCCCTGCGCTAGCTCCAGGTTACCATTCCAGAAGTATCCCGGATTCTCAGACCTCTTAGGGGTTCACCAATCCTCATGAGCTCTTATTGTATTAAGCAGTGTGTTGTCTTATCAAAACTCTCTGATAATTCCAGACATCTTACATCCATTGCTTCCCCTCCATCTGGAACTCACCGTCTGCGAGGGAGTGAACGATTTCGAAAGGAAATTGGACTGGTTCAAGGGGAATAAGCACGCAGGGCCGTTTGGGGTCTGGGGACTGATGAGAGAGGGCCAGCATGCACTCAGTGGGCCATATGGCCTCTCGCGTTGTGCAGCTGCAGGTGGAATGGCGGCTCTTGGAGTCACTGGTGAGGGGAAGAAGGTTTCTTCCTGTTATGACGTTGAAGGCGTGTACTATACCTTTCAGAGTGAACGCAGTTTTGCGCTGAGAGCTTTCAAGCACCTGTCATGTGACTAGCTAGCAGTCTCAGAGTGTACTAGAAAATTGCAAAGATGTAATATATGGCTGTGACACAGGTGCCTGGGTTTTGGTTGCTGTTTTGACAACAATTTGAGTTTAACCAATGCGTTTAAATTATGCCCCAGGATACTAAAACCCAATTGAGTTAGAATTTATTGTTTTTGCCAACCCTGAACCAATGAGATGATCCAATGTTTCTGGGATATAACGCAGCAGGCATTTTGAAAGTCAGACAGAGGGTAACTGCGATTGAGAAAGAGAGACTGCCAAAAGCACTCTCTCTCAAATGTACCTTTCTCATGTGAAAAATATTCGCAGTAAAAGACGGAACGCGACCCAGGGAGATCTTCAGCTGATAAAATACGACACTGACGACAACAGCCACAGTGTGGTTTTGAAATTAAAGTTGACGTAATTTTAATACGGGATTTTATTGGAACAGTACATTAGAGTCATAGAGGTATACAGCACGGAAACAGACCCTTCGGTCCAATCCGTCCATACCGACCAGATATCCCAACCCAATCTAGTCCCACCTGCTAGCACCCGGCCCATCTCCCTCCAAACCCTTCCTATTCATGTCCCCATCCAAATGCCTCTTAAATGTTGCAATTGTACCAGCCTCCACCACTTCCTCTGGCAGCTCATTCCATACACGTACCACCCTCTGTGTGAAAAAGTGGGGAACCTTGTCGAATGCCTGATTGAAGTCCATGCAGATCACATCTACTGCTCTGCCCTCATCAATCCTCTTTGTTACTTCTTCAAAAAACGCAACCATTTGTGACAAAGGAGGAGGGAAATTTTTTGGAAGGTTGTGCAGCTTTGGAATACTTTGCGACAGAAGATAGTGGAGGCAGGACCATTGAATATTTCTAAGGCAGAAGTAGATTCATTCCTTTGCCTAAGAAGAATCTAAGGTTATGGGGATGGATGTGAATGTGCAATGTATAACACAAAGTAATCAGCCATTATCTTCTTGGAGTGAAGCAGCTTAATGAGCCGAATGGCTTACTTCAGCTCCTAATTTGGACATTCAAATATTCTGCTAGCTATAATGACCTGAGTTTGACCAGCATATATTTCCAATAAGCCCATGTTGATTCTGCTCAGTCCTATCATTAATTTTTAACTGTCCTGTTGTTGTACCTTTCGTTATAGATTCCCTGTGCTCTCTTCCTTCTTTCTAAAACAGTGGGATGACATGTGCCACTTTCCAGTGAACTAGCGTTAACCACCAAGCCCAGGGAATTTAGCTACTTTAAATCCTATTCAATTCTCGGATGCATTTTTGTTTCATACATATTAATATCAGTCAGTTCTTCATTTATACTAGCCCCTAATTTCTGGTGTCATAATTTCTGGGAGCTATTAGTATTTTCCACTGAATGACATTTCCATCACTGAACCTCTTACCAGCAACATCCTGTGATTTAAACCTGTGACCTCCTGATTCAGAGAGAAGGCTCATCCCTACTAGCAGCTGGTTTGGGTGTATGACTGTCACCAACACGGGGGCAGTTTGGGAAATCCATTCTTGTTGGGCCAGTAAATACTCAATTCACGCTGCACAGCATCAAAGAAGTTGACAGTGTCATGACAGTGTCAGTATCAAAGGATTTGACAGTCAGTAATTTGATTTATCTGAAACAGGCGAGATGTTTCCTGCCTCTGTGCCAAAAGCAAAGATCATGTCCAAAGAATCTGTCCCTAGTGGAGGTTTACTGCTAACAATTGGAGTTCAAGACCTTTGTCCTTGGTTACTGATAGCTTATTGCTCGAGAGGTTGGATCAAGGGGAACACCTATCTAGTTCTTGGTCAACTATCAACTATCCAAGGGCAGAGGGGCATCAACTTGTGCAGAAAGGAGCAGGAAG
>NW_025213153.1:9658-17292 GCF_004010195.1 Chiloscyllium plagiosum
TAATTGAAACCGACAGAATTCTGAACAGACTGGATGTTGGGAAGATGTTTCCTTTGGTAGGAAAGGCTAGGAGCCGAGGGCACAGCCTTAGACCAAAGGGAAGACCCTTTAGAATGGAGGTAAAGAGAAACTTCTTCAGCGAGAGTGGTGAATCTATGGAATTCACTGCCACCGAAGACTGTGGAGGCCAGGTCATTGAGTACATTTAAGCTGTGAAAGATAGATCCTTGAGTATGAAAGGGATCATGGGTTACTGGGAGAATGGGGTTAAGAAACTTATCAGCCATGACTGAATCGCAGAGCAGTCACAATGGGCTGAATGGCCTAATTTCAGCTCCTATGGTCTTATGACACACTGATGTGTGGAGGGGTGAGGAAGGGGGGAAAGAGATGAAGAGAGGAATATAATTAAGGGGAAGCGGGATACAGATGAGAGAAAGGAAGAGAAGGAAATACAAGAATTGTACATTAAATTACAGAACGCATAGAAGATCTGGCATACAGAGGGATCTGGGCATATAGATCCCTGAAAGTGGCAAAGCAGGCAGGTACGTGGTCAAGAAGGCATACAGCATGCTTGCCTTGAGTGTAAGAGTTGGCGAGTTATGTTACAGCTATTTATTCCGGCCAGATTCATAACATTGCGTGCAGTACTGGCCAGCATGCTACCGGAAGGACGTGGATGCTCTGGGAGAGGGTGCAGAGAAGGTTCACTAGGACGTTGCTTCTCATGAAAGCAAAAATCCTCTTTGGATTTCTTTTGATTAGCGAAAACAGGTACTAATGTGGGTCTTTTGTAAAAGCAAAATGGCATAAAGCAAACGTGTGATAAATGGGGGATATCAGTTTGCTGATGAGGGATGGGAAGGGGCGATGAAGAGGGGTTGGTGGAGGCTCAGGCAGAGCGAAAACACTGATAGAGGCCAATTGAGCCGACCAGCCTAGCCCTGTGCTGGAGACTCAATGGGATAGAGACAAATGTATCTATTTCAGACCTACCTGCAGGGGTTGGACAAACATTACGCTCCATCCAGAGTAAAAATGTCCTCCATCTGCTTCTGCAGACCAATTCCGTAGGGAAGGTGCTGTCAGACAGCACTGGAAGTTAAGTGGGTGCGAGAGCAGCAAGTCCGACAGAAAGGATCCTCTTGCCCCTCCCACTTCACCCACTAAACAGGGTTCAAGGTGTGACTCAGCGGCAGTAACAGCAGAATATACTGGCACGAGAGTGTGACCAGCAGAGATTCACACGATCGATCCCTGGAATGGTACGCCTAACATATGATGAATGGGTGATGATCCTGGGACTGTATTCATTAGCGTTTGGAAGGTTGAGGAGAGATCTAATAGAAACTTACAAGATCATGCTTGGCTATGAAAGGGTGGATACTGGGAAGTTGTTTCCATTAGGTGAAGGAGACTAGGATCCAGGGACACAGGCTGATAATTAGAGGGGGTCAATTTAGAACAGAAATGAGGAGACATTTCTTCAGCCAGAGAGTGTGGGCCTGTGGAATTCATTGCCAGGGAGCACAGTGGAGGCCAGGACATTAAATGTCTTCAAGGCAGAGATTGATAAATTCTTGATTAAGGAATTAAGGGCTACGGGGAGAGTGTGGGTAAGTGGAGCTGAAATGCCCATCAGCCATTATTAAATGACAGAATGGACTCAATGGGCTGAATGGCCTGACTTCCACTCCTATGTCTTATGGTCTTAATTCATTGATGTTGACTACATATTCTAAATTAATCTAGTCCCATATGCCAGCACTTGGCCCATACCCCTCTGAACCCTTCCTATTCAGAAACCATCCAGATACCATTCACATATTGTCATTGTTCCAGCCTCCACCATTTCCTCTGGCAGCTCATTCTTTACGCTCACTACCCTCTGAATTAAAAAGTTGCCCTTAGGTTTTTTTTTAAAGTCTTTGCTCATCCACCTCATCTAAAACTATTACACTTTAGTTCTGGTCACCCCCAGACCCAGGGGACAATATCTTGTCTATTTACCCAATCCATGCCTTTCATGATTTTATAAATGTATAAAAATGCCTCTGCCGCACTCGGAAAAACAGCCCAAAAAAAATTCAGCTCAAACCCTCCAACACTGGCAGCATCCTTGTAAATCTTTTCTGAACCCTTTCAAGTTTCACAACGTCCTTTTGATAGGAGCGAGAGCAAAAGTGGCCTAACCAATGTCCTGTACAGCCACAACATAACCTCCGATACTCAGAGGATTGGGAAAGTTGTATTTTGTGGGTTTTGAAAACTGGGAAAGAATGGAAGAACCTGAACTTTCGAGGGTCAGCTTGGAAGCATCAACACTTCGGGGGGGAAGAGCAGAAAGATGAGGGAAGGAAGCCAAATGTGCTGCAGCCAACACGGAGCAAGAACAGAGGATGTAAAACTGTTGCAGCCAGCTTGAAGTTGCAATGTGGATCATTGCACGTGCTGTACTTGAACCTGATGCATTTATTTGTGGGAATCAGATGGATTTAAAAAATAAAAAAAAGTATCTCCTCCCCAATAGCTAACATCCTCCCTCCTCACCCGGGTAATTAAGACACATACCTGAGTTGGCAGAGTAGATTCCCTCCTTGGATTCACTCCAGTTGCTACAAGTGAACAGATTTTCCCCTCCCTCTCTCAGGATGAGGAGTTGCCCAGAAGAGGGTGTTTCATATTGAAACTGATACTGCCACTTCCACGTTGTGATGTTAAAATGGGGCAGGGAATGGGGACAGGCCGAGAGCAGAACTCTGCAGCAGATAGGAGAGCAGTTTGCAAAAATCCCTTCCCTTCAAAGAATCCTTACAGTGTGGAAGCAGGCCACTTGGCCCAACAAGTCCAAACCAACGTTCTGAATGGTAATTCACCCATATCCCTCCCCTTATTGCCCTACATTTATCCCAGAGTAATACACCGAACTTACACATCCCTGGACACTGAGGGAATTTAGCCTGGCCAATCCAACCTTGAAGATCTGGATCCCAGGCGGGACCCCTCCGTCTCGAGATCGGTCAAAGAATGAACAGAATGCGGACTGTACAAAGCAAAGTTATCAGTTTAATAAAGCAAGGCAGTCTGACGCAATTCTGTCCAGCAACACAGAAGTTAAAGCTTCTGAGCTCCGTGGCAAAATTGCAGAATTACTTTCGAAAATTACACATCATTTACATGTTTTTTTTTAAAGAGACAGCGCAGCCTTAAAAGACCAATCAAATGTAATAAGGTAGTGTTGAACTGTTCAATCTCTGACCACTGCGATAGTCATTCTTGGTAAGACGAAGAAATCTTCCTCGCATAGTTGGTGCACAGTCTCTGGTTGACAGCAGGTTGACAGTAGGTTACTCCAATATTTCCTAGGAAACAGATTGTTTTACTCTCAACATCATCCCGTGCTTGCTAGTTCAAGGTTAGCTTGAATACCAAATTCAAATGATTCATATTATTAAACTCCATTGTTTTCTTTTCCCCAAAGCTAACCAACTCAGCAAAGCAACAATTCAAGTTCACAGTGTCAAATTATAACCTGAAGCCATTTTAAATTGAAAAGCCATTTTGTGGTTAATAAAAACCTACATACACCTGTTGCTCCTAACAAGAGCCGAAATTCAAATTTTAAATTCTCATCTCCCCCTGGGTTCATCTCCATCATTGCAAGCTCATCAGATGAGCCCCTTGCAAGGGGGGGGGGGGGGGGGGGGGGGGGGGGGGGGTGGGTGGGGTGGGGATGATAAAGATCGAACTTGCCCTGCTGTGTGGACTTGCCATTGCCAGCATTGGTGCACAAGGGACAGTTTACCTGTGCGATCCTGAGCAACCAGGGACTGTGCACCAACTATGCCAGGAATATGTCTTCGTCTTACCAAGAATGACTATTGCAGTGGTCAGAGATTGAACAGTTCATTTACAGAACAAGTCTAAATGGTCTCTACCCTGTAAAGGTGTTGTGTGCCAGTTTGATACCAGTTGTGCTATGAGCTACCCTGGTAAGCCGCTATGAGCTACCCTGGTAAGCCTTGCCCCATCCAAATAGTCACACCGCAAAAGAGAAGATAGGGAAATGTTATCTTTCGATTACAATTTGTGTCTTCAAAGTCACAATAGAATATTTGGCAGGGATGAAGTGGTCTGTTATGTGCTGACTTTTTGACCCCTAATGGCACCAATATCTTCTCATTTATGGGATGGGTGGAACTGTTCTGGGACAATAACCGCATCTCTTACCAAAAGACTTATCTATTGAACAGCCTTAAGGAAGTCACAAAGACAGGCATGCCTCTTATTGGCAAGGTCCCTCCCTTACCTACACTAAACCTGGTTATTATTTTGAATAAAGTAAGTACTCCTCCTGCTGTAACTGTAGGAATATAGTCTCCCCTGAGTTTTGCATAGAATGGAAGCATCCAAAAGCTCTACAAAACAGTAATATCACTCTTTGGGATATGCAGCTCTCAGTGACTTTTTTCTGTAGGAGGATTTTCAGGAGTTATTAGCCATCAAAACCGTACTTATATCGTTTGTGGTCTCAACCTTTTGGGTAATGAAACAACTGCTGCTTTATTGAGATCAGGATTTAAAATTTGAATTTAGGCTGTTGTTAGGAGCAACAGGTGTACGTAGGTTTTTATTAACCACAAAATGGCATTTCAATTTTAAATAATATTATAAAATAAATATAACAAAATGGCTTCAGGTTATGATTTGACATTGAACTTGAATTGCTGCTTTGCTGAGTTGGTTGGATTTAGAAATAAAAGAGAACAATGGAGTTTGCATAATATGAATCATAAGTAATTTGGTATTCGAACTAACCTTGAACTGGCAAGCATGGGATGATTTTGCACGTAAAAAAATCTGTTTCCCAGCAAATATCATTGGACTAACCTGCTGTCAATCATGTCACCTTATTACATTTTATTGGTCTTTTCTTGTAATTCAGGCTGTACTGTCGCAAAAATAATTAATGCGTAATTTTCAAATTTAATTGTGTAATTTTGCCACGGAACACAGAGGCTTTTAACCTGTGTTGCTGGACAAATCTGTGCTAGGCTGCCTTTTGTCATTAAGCTGATAACGTTGCTTTAAATAGACCGGACTCCTAGTGATTCTTTTGACCGATCTCGGACCGAGACACCCAATTGAGGGGGTCCAGACCTTCACCGTAACCTGCAGAACCCCGAACACTATGTATACACTTACCTCGGCCAATCCACTCTAACCTGCACATCTCTGGACACTGGGGGTAAATTAGCATGGTCAACATACACTAACCAGACCATCCTCGGGGATTATCAGTAATTTAGCATAGCTGAACCCCCCCCCCTAACCTGCACATCGCTGGACAGTATGGGGAATGAAGCTCGGCCAAGGCCGAGGTAACCACGAGGTTGGAATTCTCTCCCAGAAATGACAGTGGATGGTGCCCTCACCAAGATGGCCGCCCGCGCTCCCCGCCCCAAGACAACATACGCCTGACCCTCACAAAGATGGCGGCTGGTTGCCAGGAAACCCGAGAGCGCCTTCGCCGGTGAAGTAAACACTGAGCCTGTGGTGATTTTATTCGCGGCCTGAGGCCTCCCCCTAGGAGTTTATAAACTCCCCAGTCTCCCTCCTCCCGCGGGTCCCAATCCTACCCTGTCTCACTGTCTCCTCTCCCCGGGGGCAGGAGCCAGGTCTTGGCGCTCGGGCCTGGCGACCTCCCCGGGATGTTCCTGAAACCTGGTCCTGTTCTGAAGGAGGATCCCCGGACCCGAAACACCTCCTCACATTCCTCCCGACAGGCGCTGCCGGACCTGCTCAGCTTTTCCAGCGGCTCTTATGACTTCAGCCACCAGCGCCATTCTGCTCCCACACTCAGGAACACTGTCTCAGTCCCGCTGCAGGACCTACACTGCACATGCGCCAGCTCACAAGGGGCGGGGTATGTGACGTCTCCGAGGTTGAAGGGGCGTGGCTGGGGAGGCCACCAACCAATCGGTGACAATGGGGGCGGGGCGGTCGTTTTGCCGGCCCCCAGCCTCCAGAAATGTGTTATTTAAAAAAGTTTCACCGTAGTGTTTTTTTTAACTTTTCAACCTGTTGTGAAATGTTATTCTGGACCTCTGGAAGGGTCAAACATTAGGAAAGTTTCAAACATAAACAAAGTGATATTAAAAAATGTAAATAAAAATAGGTAAGTTAACTTACAAAAGAGACCTCGCACTAAATATCAAAAAGGACAGCAAAAGCTTCTGTTGGTTTGCCAATGGGAACAGAGTCGCTGAGCTCAGTGTGGTACCTTGGAAGATGAAAACTGTGAGTTCATGGGGGAACACTGAAGTGGCAGAGATGATCTCAGTTTTTATGTTGGCAGACAACAGAACTATTCCTATTAGAATTGGCAAGTCAGAGGCTATAGAAAGGGTAGAACTTAAACAATCAACGTTGAGAGGGTAAAGGTACACAGCAAACTATTTGGATTGAGGACAGACAAGTCCACTGGTGCTGATGGCCTACACCCTGGGTCCTGAAGGAAGTGGCAGCGGAGATAGTGAACTCATTAGTTACAATATTCCAAAAATCTCTGAACATGGGAAAGATTCATTGCGTTTATTTAAGACTGATATATATATGTTCCTGATTGTCAAGGGGATCATAGGTTACGGGAAGAAAGCTGGAGAATGGAGTTGAGAAACATCTCAGCCATAATTGAATGGTGGAGCAGACTCGATAGACTGAATGGCCTAATTTCTGCTCCTGTGTCGTATGATCTTATGGTTCCATTGGATTGGACAAATGCTAATATAACACCTGAATTCAGAATGGGATGGAGGCCATATGTGGGAAATTGCAGACCAATTCGTTGAACATTTGTTATAGGGTCATAGAGATGTGCAGCACGGAAACAGACTCTTCAGTCCAACTTGACCATGCCAAAAGATATCCTAACCTAATCTAATCCCATTTGCCAGCACTTGACTTTTATCCCTCTAAACCCTTCCTATTCATCTACCCATCCAGGTGCCCGTTAAATGCTGTAAATGTACCAGCCTCCACCACTTCCTCTGGCAGCTCATTCCATACAAGCACACCCTCTACATGAAAAAGTTGACCCTTAGGTCCCTTTTACATCTTTCCCCTCTCACCCTAAATCTATGCTGACTAGTTCTGGACTCCCCCGCCCCATCAAAAAGACCTTGTCTGTTTATCCTATCCATGCCCGTCATTGTTTTATAAACTTCCATAAGGTCACCCCTCACCTTCCGAACCTCCAGGGAAAACAGCCCCTGCCTATTAAGTCTCTCCAAAATGCTCCAACTCTGGAAACATCAGTCTAAGTCTTTTCTGAACCCTTTCAAGGGAGCAGGCAGGAAAATGGGGGTGATGAGCAGTCTTGATCGAATGACGCAGCAGACTTGATAGACTGAATGGCCTAATTCTGCTCTATATTTGTGAACGTTTGAACTCTGGAGCAGGCAGGACTTGAACCCGATTCAGGGTTAGGATTACTACTTCTGTGCGACAAGACATCCATAAAAATATCAAATCCTCCCTATCGGGGAGTCACAGTCTCCTGAGTCACAGATGGGGATACTAACCACTACACTACTGAGGATGCTGGACAGTTGCAAGATGATGGAGATAGG
>NW_025213153.1:17648-22221 GCF_004010195.1 Chiloscyllium plagiosum
ATTCAAAATAAGTTTTGAAAATTATGAGAAAAATCATACCCAGAAAAGACAGTGAAAAACTGTTCACCATGGTAAAAGCATTGAGAATAAGAATGCAGATTTCAAATCCATTACAAGGAAGAAAATGTGATGTGAGAAAGAAATTTCACACAGTGAGTAAATAGATCTGGAAGACATCGCATGGAACAGTGGTTGAAGCGGATTCAGTTAAGAGCATTGGAAAATTATTTGATGACAAGCAATGTACCAGTTTCCAAGGAAGGATCAGGAAAATGGCACAACGTCAGAAAGCTCATTTAGAGAGCTGCATGGACATGATGGGCTGAATGGTCTGCTTCTGTGATTTAGTAATTCAGTGGTTCATAATTGCTTATCAGGTCTTCGTCAGTTGTGAACGTCAAGCGAACATCTGCTATTTTGTATGGTCAGTCATGGAGATCAGTCAGATCGATGTTTTATAACTGCAGGGATTGGGACTAGGACCCCAGGTATTCACAGTCAGTGATTTAGATGAGGGAACTAATTGGAATATGTCGCAAATTGCAGATGCCACAAAGCTGTGTGGAAGGGAGAGCTGTGAGGAGGATGCAATGTTGTTTGGACAGTCTGAGTGAGTGGGTAAATGTATGGCAGGTGCAGTTTAGTGTGGATAAATGTGAGGTTATCCACTTTTCTAGCAAAAATAGAAAAGCAGATTATTTGAATAACTGTAACCTGGGAGATGGGAATGTTCACCAAGAACTAATCCAAGATGGAGGACCAGACAATTTGTGGCTGTAAGAGCTGCTCCTTTTTTGAGGTATTTTCAGTGTTGGAGGCGATTTCCTTGAATTCCAGGAGCAGCAATTAATGTTTTATATGCTGTTGCATTGTTTTGGAACTTTAGAGTAAACAAATCAACAAAACAGCACTTTCAAAATGGAGAAAGACAGCTAAAGGCAGCGAGCACATGGTCTGTAAGGGAGAGAGAGAGAGAGAGAGAGAGAAAGAAACCTATACTACTAATGGACACAGCAGTGAATCTGCATAGTTACTGCCTTTGCTGTTTGAAATCATGTATCTCTGGACATCTTGGAAAAATTAACAAACAGCAAAATTCACAGCTGATCTTGGAGGAACATGTGTAGGAGAGCTCACAGCATAGGAACAGATTAGTGCGTAGTTTTTAACGTGTAACCTTGCTGTACATCTGCAGTAGTGAATAGAGTGGGTTCTTTCTTGATTATATGTTGTGAGATTTTAGAAGTTCACCAGCGACTCCACAACAGGGAATGTCCAATCACCTGCTCCAAGCACAGGAAGGGATTCATCAATTCTTCCAGACTGCAGACGTACTCGCGGGTCCATACCAGGCACAGCATGCTCACCTGCTCTGAGTGCGGGAAGGGTGTCACCCCCTCTTCCAACCTGCGGAGGCACCAGTGAGTTCATGTGCCATCACAGGGTGATTGAAAGAACAAGGGCCAAGTGCCATTATTGACTGGACTATCAACCCAGTTCTGGGGACTCCTCGGGACTCCTGGGTTCGAATCCTGCCACAGCAGCTGGCGGAATTGGAATTCAGTCAGAAATCTGGAGTTCAGAATCTAATGATGAAATAATTTTCTGGGGAAAGAAAACCCTCTGATTCACTCATGTTAGAGTCTGTCTGCAACCCAATCTTGAGTCAGACTGGTTCTGTTTCCAAAGTAGGGATTTACAACATGTCACATGGATTGACTGCCTGAAGATTGTGTGCTTTTTGAGCAAAATATAATGTATCTGCAAATAAAATTCTGCAATTGCAATTTCACCCCATAAACTGATGTGTGCGCGTGCATGAGAGTGTGTGTGTGTGTGCATAAGAGCATGTGTTTGCATACGACCATGCTTGGTAAAGTGTGTGAGTAATGGGGTACAAGCCTGTATCAGTGGGGTCACTTGTAGTGTCACATGAAACCAAGGTCACTTTTGAGGCCATACTTGGCCATACTTGGTTCCAAACTTGGCTATCAGTTATTCAACACACACTGGAGAGAACAGAGTGGGGCTTGTCTTTCAATTTGCAGAAGGTGGGACGCTCTGTGATCCAGGGCAAACACATCCTGGAGGACATTCATTCAGAGAGATGGAGCTGGAGGCCAGGCTGCAGACATGTTGAGGGTAAAGTGGGAAAGTTAACCAGGCACTTTTTTCCGGGAGACGGTCATTCCCTTCTGGAGAGAGCCTTTTGTTTGCATCAGTGGATAGGGTCAGGAGGGTGTAAGTGCAGGTCTGGCAGGTGAAGGGAATCTGATAGAGGGTTGCAGGTGGGAGGAGCTAACTGGTTGGGCAGTGGGAGTAAAAACAACATTGGGGAGGGGGAGGTGGTGGTAAGGGACAGAACAGTGACAGGGATGGTCTCCGTTCCCTGCAGTTGTCATCAGGAGCACAGATGGCATTGGTGTCTGTTTGGTGCCAGGATTCAGGAACTGATGTGCTCTGGGCTGGAGAAGTGAGAAAGGGAGGTTGCAGTGGGTGTGGTCCAACAATGTCAGGAGGAGAGAGCCTCTGTTGAGGGCATATGAGAAGTTAGAAACTACTAGGACAAAGCAGAACATCAAATCTCGGGGCAGCACGGTGGCTCAGTGGTTCATATGACTGCCTCACAATGTCAGGAACCTGGATTCGGTCCCACTCTTGAGCAGCTGTCTGTGTGGACTTTAACACGTTCTCACCCTTCTGTCTGCATGAGTTAACTCTGGGTGCTCCAGTTTCTTCTCACAGTCTAAATATCTGCAGTTCAGGGTGGATCGGCCACGCTAAAGTGTCCACATATGTGCAACTGAGGGTCGGTTAACCATGGGGAACTGCAGGAAAAACGGGTGCGTCTGGCTGGGATACTGTTTGGAAGGTCAGTCTGAATTTTATGGGCCAAATGGCCTGTCGGGATTATATGATTCTACTGCATTAGGCATTAGCCAAGCATCTATTGAGAAATGATTGCCTCATTAGACACTGACACCAGTCCTGAGGAAGGTGGGATTTTTGCTGTCAGTACCCCAACCATTTGGTCCCCGTCCACTCTCTCTCCTCACACTCTGCACCCACCAATTCTCTGTGCTCAGCCTTCTTCTCTCTCTTCCCCTCATTTTCTGCACCCCACCCTCTGTCCCCTGTCAATTCCTCTCTCTCTCTCTCTACCCCCACTCCCCTGTCCATTGTCTCTCCCTCCTACCATTCCCCCATGCTTTCTCGTGCCCTCTTTGATTGCTGTATCTCTTTCTCAGGAAAGAGAGAGAATCGATAGTGATGACTCTACCTGGAAGACAGGGGTGTGCAAGAAATGGCTGATCTTTAAAATTAAGAACAGCTAAAATGATATATTCAGAAACATTGTTAACATCTAAAAGCATATTAATTTATTTTTTTAAAAAGCTGCAGTCATGTTTCTGAAACTTGCATTGAAATAGATGCATAGAATCATACAGCACAGAAACAGATCCTTCAGTCCAACTCGCCCGTGCCCTCCACATATCCTAAATTGATCTAGTGACCCATTTGACAGCATTTCGCCCATATCTCTCTCACACCTTCATATTCAGATACCCATCCTGACCCTGATGCCTTTCAAATGTTGTAATTGTACCAGCCTCCACCACTTCCTCTGGGCAGCTCATTCCACACACACACCACATTCTACATGAAAGTTACCCCTTAGGTCCGTTTTAAATCTTTCCCCTCTCACCCTTAACCTATGCCGTCTAGTTTTGGACTTCCTCTACGCTGGGGAAAAGACATACAAAGCCGGACGAAATTCAAAAGGAATAAAATGTCGAGCTACCGGGAAAAATAAAATTGTGGCTGCAGCTTTTTTTCACCTATTGACATTTGGACGCTTAAAATCTGTCAGCAACGCCAGTACCTCCACAGAGCATACTACGCATGCTTCTCGGTGTCAGCGACAACTGCGCATGTACTGCGGTGTCAGCAACAATGCGCATGTGCCGCTGTGTCAGCAACAACTGCGTATGTACTGCGGTGTCAGCAAAAGGACTGAGCATGCTCGTCGCTGTCCGCGGAAACGGCGCTTGACTTTCTTCTGAAGGACCAAGGATGAGACCCAGAGAACCGGAAGGAGTCTGGTCCTCCTGCCAATCAGAGCCGCCTCTTTGTCTGAATGCGGAAGTTGGGCCATGAGTTTCTGAGGTTGCTGTTCCTCTCTCTCTTTGAATGAAGGTTGAGCTTCACCCCAGGTTGCAACTCTGCCCAACATCTGTGGGTACGGCACTCTCTTTTCTCACCCACTTTTTCATTTCTTTTTCGTTCTGGGATTCAGTTGCTGACTTGCACGAACTGAAGGGAAAGGGAGTGAATCCAGGGAGGGGACAGACTCTGGAAAAGTTGGTCCAGGTCTGTGTCTCAATTGGCAAACGCACAGCAAATGCAGTACCACAATGTAAAGTTAAAGCCTCTTGCTTTACAAAAGGCAAAAAGGAGGTGCATGGTTTAAATGATAATATATTGATATGTGGAGAAAGTGAGGACTACAGATACTGGAGATCAGATTCTGGATTAGTGGTGCTGGAAGAGCTCAGCAGTTCAGGCAGCATCC
>NW_025213153.1:29172-31000 GCF_004010195.1 Chiloscyllium plagiosum
CAGATGCTGCCTGACCTGCTGTGCTTTTCCAGAGCCACAGTCTTTGACCCATATTCTATGATGTCCAGCTGGCTGACCTTGTTACAAAGAGAAAATGAGGATTGCAGATTCCTGCCTCATTCCTGATGAAGGACTTATGCCCGCAATGTCGATTTTCCTTCTCCACAGATGCTGCCTGACCTGCTGTGCTTTTCTAGCACTACGCTGTTTGTCTCTGATCTTGCTTCAATCACTACACTCAGTGCTCTGTGACAGACTGCAGCCAGATTCATGAGCTGAAAGGGATTTCACTCCCTCGTTTGTAAACACAGACAACGATTCCTGTCAGTGTGTGCCCACTATCTGGAGAACTGTCACAACACCTACAGCACAGCTCCCAGGTTCTTTCAATGACTGTTTTCCTACACCCACATCTTCTCCAATGCTGGCTTATATGTGACATGCAGAATGCCAAAGAAACCTGGCTAATATAAATCAGTCAAACTGATGGCGAACTGCGTACAATGCATCCACTAGGGCCATCATTGAACAGATGTTTGGGTTTCCTGAAGATGAGCTTCTACTGTCTGGAACCCTCAGGAGAATCAGTGCAGTCCTCACTGGACAGAATCCCAGAATCATCATTGTTTGCTGTGCATTGCACAGGTTAGCGCGATGATAGAGTGCCAACTTAAAAGAGCAGTCACTTGTCTCCTCCATCAAGAGAGCTGTGGAGTCTGATAGAGATGTCAACAGAGCCAACAGGAATGCTGAGGATGCAATGGCAGAAGTCAGATGAGACAGACAGGTATGAGGAAATCCTGACGGCAGCTAGATTTGAGAATTACTGACTGTGGATGAACATTTGAGGAGATGAAGAATTACTAGCCAGTTGTGATACACAAGCCTTGCTAGTTTCAAGGGCACGTCTCCTGTATGAAAGTGAAACTTTGACATTGCTCTGCTTGTACATTGTACATTTCTTTGTTCCTTCTGCACCAATAAATTCCCACTCAGTTTGAAGACCAGAGCATCAGAATGGGGGCCCAGTTTGTATCACACAGACCTTTGTCTGCAAGGGACATTCATCAATCACAGAGACATAGAGAAGCTGCATTGACTCATATAACGCAACCAGGTCAATTACATTAACGCATTTGAGTGTTTGCTTCTCCTTGGCATGAGAGCAAGAAGTGGTCTTCGTAATGTTGCATCGGAAGTGTAGGGCAGTGGTTCATGTGATCATAGTCCCTCATGGTATTTTAGAAGTGAATGCAAAACTCTTAGAGGTATATACAGATTGCACAAAACCACAGAATGTAAAACATTATGGTGCATTTATTCATATTTCAGTGCTTTTTAAAAGCATATATACATGTGAAGTGACTTCAATATTATTTCATCTGCCTCTTCCCACCGTTATACCTGGATACTACTTTGGTGGGCCCCCTCTGGTGTCCCTGAGTCTAGAGAACCCCAGTACATTGCGATCTCCCACTCAGGTGCAGGTGTGAACACTTCAGTGTGAGAGAGGAGAGGTGAAATGGCAAGGCACCATTGGATTGTAATGTAATGACAATACCTGGACACCTCTCCATCTCCCTGTCAGTGCACAATGGCACATCCCTCAGCAGATAGGGCACTTTGAGTGAAGTCAAAATCACTCAATCTCTTTTGCTGAGCCAATAAATGAAAGCATTAATGGTTCAAATGAGAGAATGAAAGTCTGAGTGCATACACTGCAGACGGAACTTTCTGCTGGATCCAGTTGTCCATCAGTTAGCTGTTGGTGTGCAATGTTCAGTAAGCTCTGGAAGCACAGAATCCAGACTATACTTGAGGGTTTGTA
>NW_025213154.1:0-5139 GCF_004010195.1 Chiloscyllium plagiosum
AAACCCCTGCCCTCTAGTTTTGGACTCCCACACCCTGGGAAAAAGACCTTGGCTATTTGCTTTATCATTGCCCTTCATGATTTTATACACCTCTTAAGGTCACCCTGCAGCTTCCTATGCTCCAGGGAAAAAAGCCCCAGCCTAGACTGCCTATAGCTCAAACCCTCCAATAACAGCAACATGTTTTTAAATCTCTTATGAATCTTTTCAAGTGCAACAACATCTTTTCTACAGCAGGGAGACCAGAACTGAATGCATTATTCTAAATGCGTCCTGTGTTCTAACCATCCCTGGAAATATTCATGTAAATCTCTTATGCACTCTGACTGGAAGCTCTGGAAGAGGGGAAGGGTTCAAATAGATCACAGCAATTTTGACCTCTATGTGGGACGGTATATGTTAACAAGAGCATGAGAATGTCTGAAGTCATACAGAGCTTGGGTGTAAAATAATTAAGAAAAATGAATTCAGCTGAAATGGGGGAAAGCAGTGTCCCTGGAGCCGCAGTACATTGGGGAAAACCAGTAAAAGAAATACTGCAATACTTGGGAATGACAGGACCAGGCCTTTATTTTGAAGTATATGACAAGTCTGACAGTATTTCTTATTTGCCAGCTTTACTGTTTTGCCCTTTTGAAAGGGACAGCAACAGAAAAGGGAATGCAAAGAAAACAAGGCAAATCATGGATCAGCGATAGCCCTGAAGGCTGGAAAAAATTCAGAATCCAGCCAAGGATGACTTTTAAAAAAAAGAGAGAAAATAAACCATGAGGGCAAATTGTCGAGGAATACAAAAACTGACAAAAACAGTTTATTTAAATGTATAAAAAGGAAGAGAGAGGTCAAAGTGAACGTCAACCCTTAGAAAATGAATCTGGGGAGATGGTTATGAGGAACAAGGAAATGGCAGAGGAGTTAAAGAGATATTTTGTATCAGTCTTTATGGTGGATGATACTAAGAACATCCCAGTAATGCTTAGAAATTAAAGGGATGAATTAGTGCCATCATCACTGGAGAAATAATATTAGACAAACTAATGGGGCTAAAGACAGATAAGTCCCCTCGCCCTGATAGCTTGCTTCCTAGGATCCCATAAAGAGATAGTGGATGGATCGGTTGTAATTTTCCAAACATCCTTGGGATTCTAGAGAAATACTAGAGAATTAGAAAACTGCCAATGTGACTCCTTATTCAAAAAAAAAAGGAGGCAAGGAGCATGTCACTATAGGCTGATTAGCCTAACATCTTAAATTTTTACTTGATTACTTACAGTGTGGAAACAGGCCCTTCAGCCCAACAAGTCCACACCGACCCGCTGAAGCGCACTCACCCAGACCAATTCCCCTACATTTACCCCTGCACCTAACACTACGGGCAATTGAGCATGGCCAATTCACCTAACCTGCACAATTTTGGCCTGTGGGAGGAAACCAGAGCACCCAGAGGAAACCCACGCAGACATGGGGAGAATGTGCAAACTCCACACAATTAGTCGCCTGAGGCGGGAATTGAACCTGTGTCTCTGGCGCTGTAAGGCAGCAGTGCTAACCACTGTGCTACCGTGCCACCCACAAAGGTGGGCCCCAGGTTCAATCCCAGCCTCGGGTGACTGTCTGTGTGGAGTTTGCACGTTCTCCCCGTGTCTGCGTGGGTTTCCTCCGGGTGCTCTGGTTTCCTCCCACAGTCACAAAGATGTGCAGGTCAGGTGAATTGGCCATGCTAAATTGCCCGTAGTGTTAGGTGCATTAGTCAGAGGGGAAATGGGTCTGGGTGGGTTGCTCTTCGGAGGGTTGGTGTGGAGTGGTTGGGCCGAAGGGCCTGTTTCCACACTGTAGGGAATCTAATCATCTATTGTTAGAAAAGTATTGCAACCAATTATTAACGAAGCATTTGTAAAATCATAAGCTAATCAGGCAGAGTCAGCTGGCTTCATGAAAGTGAATTTGCGTCTGAATAATTTATCAGAGTTTTTCAAGGAAGTCTCAACCAGAGTGGCACGAGGGGATCCAGTAGGTGTGTTGTATTTGGATTTCCAGAAGGCATTGGTCAAGTTACCTCACAAAAGGTTAAGTTCTGAGATAAGGACCCATGGTGTTGGAGGTAATACATTGGCATGATGGACAAGAAACAGCAAGTGAAGATAAGGGGTTCTTTTGCAAGTTGGTCACCTATAACCAGTGAGCTTCTTTAGGGATCAGTGCTAACACCGCAATTGCTTCTAACTTCTATTAACAACCTGGAGGATGGAAACGAATGCACTGTAGCCAAATTTGCAGATGATCCAAAGATAAATAGAAAAAGTTGAGAGAGCCATAGTCATAATCATAGAGTCATACAGCATGGAAACAGGTGAGGGATATAAACAGCTTATAGGGAGATATTGATAGGTTAAGTCAGTTGGCAAAAAGTTGGCAAACAGAGTGGGAAAGTGAAGTTGTACATTTTGGATGGGATAACAAAAGGACAGTATTATTTAAATGGAGAAAAACTGCAGAAAGCTGCAACACTTGGGGATACCTATGTACAAAACGCAGAAAGCTAGTACACAGGTGCAATAGGTAATCAGGAAGTTGGCCCTTATTTCAAGGGGTTTGAAAAAAAAGATAGGGAAGTCTTCCTGCAATTATACAATATGCTGCTCAGATCATTTCTATCTCTTTCCAGCTTGTTTTCAGGATAGCACCAAGGCCACAAGCACTCCATGTTTTCCACGAATTTTGTGAACAAATAATCTATGGGGAATGTCAGAAAGACACTGCAATTTTATTAAAGGAACTCCTGAACCCTTATGTCCATCACAATGAAGCATTGTGTGGTATGGAAGCTTCCCAAGGAAATAATGTCCTACCTCTTTCGGGGCATGTGATCGTATTCAATTGTACATTGTGCAACCAAAGCTTTCACGTTACATTGAATTAGATTTCTACCAGCAAACCAGCAATGAAATCATGCCCTCCAATGAAAAGGCTCCCTACCACATCACAATCCGTGTTCTTTCATTTCTGTGAGAGAATTTGACAGCTGCAAAGCATTGTCTTTCAAAACTTGCTATCAAGTGTGGTTTGGAAATTGTGATTTTCAGATTTTGCTCTTAATTTCTTTGTTCTCATGACACTTGTTTAGCTTACATGACAAGGAGGCAATTACTGTGCAAAATATCACGACCATGATTGCCTGAGGCCATACCTTTTATGCTGCATTTCTGCCAATGAAGTGTAATTGAAGGCAGGTGGCATTACATAATCAGCAAAGGCATGATTATTATAATTGCCTATAGCAGGGCTTAAAAATCAAAGCTTTTAACTCAGTCCCTAAAGAAAATAAGGAACTTACTCCACCCATTTTACACATGATTGCATTTTGTCAAGTTACAGCTTAACTAATTTTTGATCTGACATGGTGAGATTCTAACTCTATTAGTGTGAGTGTCTTGCAGCTCTGCCTGTGATATGAAGACATAAGAAATAGAAACAGGAATAGGCTACTCGCCCCCTTGAGGCCGCTCCACCATTCAATAGGTTTGTGAGGTTTATCCGAAACTCCTCAGTCCACTCTCCTGCCCTTTTCCCATAACCCACGAGTCCCCTACTGATCAAAGATCTATCTCAACTTTAAAATATGCACAAAGACTCTTAAACCTCTGAGAAAAGAAATTCTTCTTCATTTCATTGGCACCCCATCATTATGAGACCCTGCCGTCTGGTCCCCATGAAGGGAAATATTCTCTCAGCATTTACCCTATCAAGCCCCTTAAGGAATCTTTTAATGTCTCAACATCATTTCTCACCCTCCTAAATTCCAATGGGTGGACCATTACAACCTACTTAGCCTTTGCTAAAGATAATCTCTTTATACCAGGAATAATCCCACTGAACTGTCCCTGGACTGCTCCCAATGCAATAATATATTTCTGTGAAAAAGGGCACCAAAATCGCACAGCCTGCAGAGAGAGCAGTATGTGAAAATGCCACTCAAAAGGTGGGAGCAAATGATGACATCCTGGATCTACAGGCCTCACTGTCACTTTTTTTACAACTGTGAAAAATTCTGCAAGCCCTAATTAAGGATGCGCCACCAAATCATCACTGAACTGTGCAGTTTGCTGGATGAGGGCTGATGCTTTGCAGGACTGATTGACAATCTCATCCTTGTGGCCCTCATGGTTACAGCTGCCCTGAGGTTTTAGGCCAGTGGCTTGTTTCAAGTTACAGTTGGGGACCGTATGGCATCTCCAAATCCTTAACCTATTAATGCATCCGGGATATTACAGGGTGCCAACTTATCCAGAGCACACCTCTTCATAGCCTTTCCTGTCATGATAAATCAACATCCTGCGATTACTGGCCATTGGGATTCACCACCATTGCTGGCTTCCCCAGGCGCAGGGCGCTAGAAACTGTACCCATGTTGTTTTGAGAGTGCCTATCACCAACCTGTAGAATTGGTGAACAGAAATGGTTTCCACTCCATCAATGTTTAAATTATATGTGACCACTGATGCCAAATTCAGAGGTCTATGTTAGAATTCATGTGAGTGCGATGACTGACACACCAGAGAGCTCACAGGCTCCTACTCCCTTTCAAAGTTCTTAATTCATACAGAGATCACTGCTGGGAGACAAGTGGGACCCCCAACAGACCTGGCTCATGGCACCTTTAACAAGCTTCCATACTGATGCAGAACAAAAATACAACACTGCTCACGGCTTTGATCAGCTCCACAATCAAACAAATTATATAGCCTTATGAAGACCCGGGGGGTCTGCCTTGACAGAGTTTTGAAGTATGGCCCTGAAAAGGAGGCCTGCAAAATATGGCACGCTGCACTTTTTTTTTATTTTTACACTGGTCCAGCTCCCTCAGAGCCAGTTCTCAGAGTGAATAGAACCCCTAACACTAATCTCCTGCTTATATATTTTTTTACCCCACACTAACGCCTAACTGCGGTAGTGCTTATTTTTTTCCCCAGCAACCATGTTGTGTGTGTGCAGGTGTGAGACACACAAGGTGCACGAATCTTTATTCAGTTTCCTCCACCAGGAAGAAAGGAAACACCCGAGTGGCCTGTGACAAGCAGTGCCCTTCACGCTGCACTCTTCATGACTGGAGCCCATTTAGTGGGAGGGACTCTGTGTGTG
>NW_025213154.1:29642-31000 GCF_004010195.1 Chiloscyllium plagiosum
TCCGGACAAGTCATGGGGGCAGTGCTGAGCTGGAAGTTTGGAACTGGGGTGAGGTGGGGGAAGGGGAAATGAGGAAACTGTTGAAGTCCACATTGATGCCCTGGGGTTGAAGTGTTCCGAGGCGGAAGATGAGGCGTTCTTCCTCCAGGCGTCTGGTGGTGAGGGAGTGGCGGTGAAGGAGGCCCAGGACCTCCATGTCCTCGGCAGAGTGGGAGGGGGAGTTGAAATGTTGGGTCACGGGGCGGTTTGGTTGATTGGTGCGGGTGTCTCGGAGATGTTCCCTAAAGCGCTCTGCTAGGAGGCGCCCAGTGGGAGGTGGGCATGGTAAAAGAGCATGATTGGTTGATTGGTGCGGGTGTCTCGGAGATGTTCCCTAAAGCGCTCTGCTAGGAGGCGCCCAGTGGGAGGTGGGCATGGTAAAAGAGCATGAATGTGAGATATTGGAGAGAAGGTGGTGGCACTTTGGCAGAGTAGACAATAGACAGTAGACAATAGGTGCAGGAGTAGGCCATTTTGCCCTTCGAGCCTGCACCACCATTCAATATGATCATGGCTGATTATCCTTAATCAATATCCTGTTCCTGCCTTATCTCCATAACCCTTGATTCCACTATCCTTGAGAGCTCTATCCAACTCTTTTTCTTAAATGAATCCAGAGATTGAGCTTCCACTGCCCTCTGGGGCAGAGCATTCCACACAGCCACCACTCTCTCGGTGAAGAAGTTTCTCCTCATCTCTGCCCTAAATGGTCTACTCTGTATTTTTAAGCTGTGTACTCTGGTTCGGCACTCACCCCATCAGCGGAAACATGTTTCCTGCCTCCAGAGTGTCCAATCCTTTGATAATCTTATATGTCTCAATCAGATCCCCTCTCAGTCTTCTAAACTCAAGGGTTAACAAGCCCAGTCACTCCAATCTTTCAGTGTAAGGTAGTCCCGCCATTCCAAGAATTGACCTTGTGAACCTACGCTGCACTCCCTCAATAGCCAGAATGTCTTTCCTCAAATTTGGAGACTAGAACTGCACACAATACTCCAGGTCGGTCTCACCAGGGCCCTGTACAGCTGCAGAAGAACCTCTTTGCTTCTATACTCAATCCCTCTTGTTATGAAGGCCAGCATGCTATTAGCTTTCTTCACGACCTGCTGTACCTGCATGCTGTACACCTTATTGACTGGTGTACAAGAACACCCAGATCTCTTTGTACTGCCCCTTTACCTAAATTGATTCCATTTAGATAGTAATCTGCCTTCCTGTTCTTGCCACCAAAGTGGATAACCATACATTTATCCACATTAAACTGCATCTGACCACTCACCTAACGTGTCCAAGTCACCCTGTAATCTCCTAATATCCTC
>NW_025213155.1:0-710 GCF_004010195.1 Chiloscyllium plagiosum
GACACAAAACAGCAGCACTTCACAGGAGGCTCAATGGCATTGAGGATGTCACCTAGAAAAGGGAAAAAAAACATCTGTAAACCAAATTCCCAGCTTGGTGAACATACCCACAACAACCGCAACCTGTACTCGAGCTACAAATCTTTACTCAAACCTTGATCCACTGCATATCTCGGTTTGCCCTTGACAACGTGGCGACGAACTTCTCCCCTTTACGGCTTCTGGACTCGCTGTATTCATTTATTCTACTATTTCACAGCTCTTCGCTTTGATATCCATACTTGTATTGCCCTTGCAATTGTAAAGACCAAAGCAAAGTATTAATTGTGGACAGTGCTTTTGAATACTTTCGGAATATAAAAATGGTGTAAGGCCAATGTATATTATTCTATATCCATAATTTTGTACATGCACCCACAGAATTATTGGAATCCTGTCGCAAAATTGGTAGTTTGATTTAACGGCAGGCTGCAACAATGGGGGTTGATTTACCCAGTATTCTCGACGTAAAGAATACGCCCTACCTCCAGAACAGGAGCTGCGCGCGCAATCATAGCGAAGTGATTGAAGCATGCGCAATACGGGCCGGTGCGGGGGCATGCGCAGTCAGTCCCGAAGCGGAACGGTTGGTTGACCGGGCGGAGGATCAGGCGAGTGTGGGCGTGCGGGAAGGAAAAGGACGGCAGCGGAGGAGAAGTAGATTTTTTTTT
>NW_025213155.1:1290-15746 GCF_004010195.1 Chiloscyllium plagiosum
TCAAATACCTTCCTCTCTTTGACAATTCTGGCACGTTATTGGTGTCCTTCACTGTGAAAACCGAATAAATATCTGTTCAATTCCTCGGCCAGTTCCTCACTGAATCCCCCTTCTCACCCTATAAAGGACCAATGGTTAACTTAGCCATTCTTTTCATTTCATATATTTTTAGAATCTTTTGCTGTCTGTTTTTTATATTCTGAGGTAGCTTACTCTCATAATCTATCGATCTGATGTTTCAAGATAGTTTTTTTGTTGCTTTCTTTTAACATTTATAGTTTTCCCAATCTTCTGGTTTCCCATTGGTCTTTGCCATTATTTATGCCATTTATTTTATTTTGATAGCCTCCCTTATTTCATGAGATATCCATGGAAGCTTACCCTTCTCCGACAATCCTTCCATTTCACTGTTATATGCTGGTGCTGACCATTAGGAAAAAAAACTGCTTTGAAAGCCTGCCAATGTTCATCAATAGTTCCACGTTAAAGTCTTTGGTTCCAGCCACCTTAGCCAATGCCTCCCTCATCCTATTGTAGTCTCCTTTGATTCAGCACAGGACCCTGGCATTGGACTTTATCTTCTCACCGTCCATCTGTACTCTAAATTCAACCATACTTTCAGTCCCACTAATATCTCCCAAAACACTTATTTACTAATTTCATTCTTTTTCTCTCGTGACTTAGGCTTTCCAGTCTTGCTGGGAAGATTTGATTTGTTTGGTTTTTTTCGTCTGTGAAGACTGAACTGAAGTATTTGCTTCATAGTTCTGCTATTGCCCTGTTCTCTATTCTCCTTCTGGGTTCAGACTGTAACGAAGTCTGCACGTGTTTTCTCTAATTTTTCCATTTCACTCTTTTAATTCTTATAAGATTCTCTTCAGAAGACCATCAATTCGTGCCAACACCATACAATCACTGGAGCATAGTCCTTGTACCGTCAGAAATACAACATGCACTACAGTAGTCCCACTCTACGACATGAAGCCTTTAGCTGTGAATGTTATGACACTTCCAGACCTTGTCCAAGTCCTATTTAGAAGGTATAAGGTTACAAGGACAACTCCACCTCAGGAAGTACATTGCAGACCCCAACACCCTCTGGGTGAAAAATAATCCGCAAATCCTCTCTAATCCTCAAACCCTTCACGTTAAAAGTGTGCTCCCTGTTCTTGCCCTTTGACTAAAAGGAACAACTGCCGTGTATCCATCCTGTCCAAGACCGTCGTAATCTTATCCTTCTGAATCACGTCCCCTCAACCTTCTCTGCTCCAAAGTAAATCACCCGAGCTTATCCAGCCTCTCTTCATGGCTGATATGTTCAATTCTCGGGAACATCCTGGTGAATCTCCTCTGCACCCCCTCCAGTGGAACTAAATCCTCCCTGTAATGTGGCTCCCAGAACGCCTCAAAATATCCCCTCGTGGCCGAACCAAAGTCCCGTATAGCTCTTATGATCTATGCCCCGATGAGTCAAGGCTATTTACTATTCCTAATGCCTTCTTAACTCCACTACTACCCTGGCTAGTCACATTCAGGGATGTGTGACGAAGCAGCATCTTAGCTTCTTGGTGTGCTGCTGTTCATTGAGTACTCCCCTGTCTAGTTCATTCTTCCAAAGTGCATCACCTTATATTTATCAGGGTTGCATTCTATCTGACATTGATCTGCCCATCTGACCATTTCATCTCTAACTCCCTGTAAGATAAGGCTTTGCTCCACACTGCCAATCACCTGGTCAATCTTTTATCGACCATACACTTATTTAACACACTTTTCCTCCCCCCTCCACATTCACATCTGCATCATTTGTGAATACCACAAATAATAAGGGATACAGCACTGAGGTACACCAGGGGTAACAGGTCTCCAGTCACACAAACAGTCTTATTCCACCACCCTGTGTCTCCTTCACCGAAGACAATTTGAATGTCATTTACCAAGTTACCCTTGATACTATGGAATTGTACTTTCTTTTTCAGTTTTGCATGTGAAGCTTTGTTAAAGGCGTTGCTGAAGAAAAAAACATATAAACAACTTCCTCGAAAGAAATCAATAAAATTTGTTCGGCGTGACCATCCTCTGACAAGTTCATGCTGACTATCCCTGATCAGACATTCCCTGGTTAATCTGTTCTGCATGATGTCCTTGTGGAATACCTTGGGATTCTCGGTACTCTTGCTCTCAAACACACTTTTCCTCCCCCCTCCACATTCACATCTGCATCATTTGTGAATACCACAAATAATAAGGGATACAGCACTGAGGTACACCAGGGGTCACAGGTCTCCAGTCACACAAACAGTCTTATTCCACCACCCTGTGTCTCCTGCCCCGAAGACAATTTGAATGTCATTTACCAAGTTTCCCTTGATACTATGGAATTGTACTTTCTTTTTCAGTTTTGCATGCGAAGCTTTGTTAAAGGCGTTGCTGAAGAAAAAAACATATAAACAACTTCCTCGAAAGAAATCAATAAAATTTGTTCGGCGTGACCATCCTCTGACAAGTTCATGCTGACTATCCCTGATCAGACATTCCCTGGTTAATCTGTTCTGCATGATGTCCTTGTGGAATACATTGGGATTCTCGGTACTCTTGCTCTCACTTGTTTATGCCCCTGCGTTCATTATTCCCCTCTGTGTGAATTTTTAAAAATGTTTCATTTCGATTACCTCTCATTCTCTGAAACTCTCTCGAACACAGGCGGAGTTTCCTCATCAGACAATCTTGCTACCTGAGGGATTGATCTCGAGAATGTCCTAACAGACCTTACAATGTTTGTATAAATAACAACCATTGTCTGTCTTTCATTAAATCATTTTAATATACTTTTGAAATTCACTGAAGCCAACTTTATCCTCCTATCTTAATGGCATGCATGACTCAGGTAAGGACCAGTAATATAAGAAATAAAACTGCTTTGTATTCAGATGTCATTTAAATTCAAAATATTAAGCTTACTATTCCCAATAGCTCCTTTCCAACAAAGTCTTTAATTACCTCTTCTGATCACACATCAGTAATTCCAAAACAGCCTGATCTCTAGCTCGGTGGTCAACATATTGTCAAAAGAACCCATCTCATACACGGTCATGAAATCCTTTTTCCCAGCGTTAACATTCACTTGGGTTAACTTGTTCAGATATAACTTGAAGCTGTCCATTATTACTGCAGTACACACAAACTTATATCTAATTTCCTGTTTTATAACATACCCAACATTTGTATCACAATTTTGACTTTGATATATAACTCTCATCAATGTTTACTGTTTCAAAGCTCCACTTACCAGCTTCCGTGGAATCTGAGTGACGTGGGCTCTGGGGAGATTAACGGTAGATTCAGGCGAGATGTTTGGCAAGGCATATTCCAACATTGATATCATCTCAACACACCTGACATGTTCTTTCCAATGTCATTGTGACATTATCACCAGATCTCCCGTAATGCTGATGGAGTTAAGAAGGACAATGATCTTGCAGCAATGCTGTGTATTCCCCATAGAGCTGAGACTGCTCTCACCTGGGTGGGAACCTTACAGTACGCTGGCAAAGTGCTGCTGTATAGGGTCTCTGTGAGATCACATCTCGAGTAGTGTTAACAGAGTTACTTTCCTCACTGAGGAAAGGATATTGGAATTAACTCGAGGATTGTTCCCTCAATTGATTTCTGCAAGAATCTCTACAGTGTGGAAGCAGTCCATTTGACCCATCGATAACACACTGATACTCCGAAGACCATCCCAACCAAACCCACCACCCACCCCACCCAATCTTTATAACCTGGCAATTTCCATGACTGATGCACCTAGCCTCCACATCCCCGGACATTATGGGTAATTTAGCGTGTCTAATCTACCTTACCAACATATCTTGGGAATGTGGGAGGAAATTGGAGACTGTATTTGAACAGGAATCTCTGGTGCAGTGAGGCAGCAGTGTTGACCACTGAGCTACCCAATGTAAGCAACACAACTTGCCTGCATATTTCAGCTCTTTAAAAGTGACAGTGGAGTAGGGAGATTCCGTAAGTCCCCAAAATTGTTGTTGAGCGACAGGAGGAGGGCGTTGAGATCTTGAACGGCTTGGTCAGGAACAGGAGCAGGACATGCAAGCCATCGAGACTATAATATAGGGACAGCAGGTGCAGGACATGCAGCCTAGTAAGTGTGTAAAGCAGGAACAGAATGAGTCTAATCAGCCACTCAGACATTTTACATAGCAATTGGAACAGATCTTTTACAATCTTGTGCTTGGTATATGGGAATTCTGAAAGGAAACATAGAGGTTATAAAAAGCAAAGAACTTAGAATAACCAGCTTCTCTAGGGAATGAAAAGTAATGAGAAATTTATAGATAATGAAGGCAAATTGTTAGAATCCGTTATGAAGGAATTAATAGCAAGATATTTTCAAAGTCAATACACAATCCAGCACAGTCAACATGGCTTTATAAAGGATAAATCATGTTTGAATGATTTGACTAGCTTTCTTAAAAATTGACAAATAATGTGGATAGTGGGGATCATATAGATGTATTATACCTGGATTTCCAGACAGCAGTGTGTAACGTGTATTATACCTGGATTTCCAGACAGCAGTGTGTAACGTGATTCACAAAAGATTAATATGCACGAGAAGATCACATGGGGAAAGGAATGAGTTATTTGCTAAGAGAGATGATTGGCTAAGCAATAAAAAGCTATGATATGGAGCAGCTGGACTGGGTCAGACAAGGTCAAAATTCACACGACAGTAGGTTTTAGTGCAACGGGTTTATTTGAAAACACAAGCTTCCATAGCGCTGCTCCTTCATTAAGTGTTAGAGAGAGAGGACTACCTTAAACACAGAAGTTATAAGGATTGTACAACTCATGCGCATGAAAGGTACGCACCTAGGATGGCTCTTAAGTAATTAATCATTTAGAATGGAGGTTCATGTCTTGATTGTTTAAATGCAAATCGCAGAATTTATTTCAGGTCACTGCCTAGAGATACCTTCAGGCATTATTGATGTAAAAGAGGTGACCCCTCCAGTCAGACAATGTATTTCTGGCGAGAGGTCTTGTTTGGAGTCTGTCTGTGTTTTCGCCTGGAGTCAGATTGGGCTTGTTCCCAAAGTACGAGTTCATAAAATACAGCATTGTTTGACTGCCTCCAAATTGTATGTTTTGGGAACGAAATAAAGTGTATCTGCAAATCCAAACGTACACATGCAATTTCACCCCACAAATTTATACGTGCATACATATGTGTGTGAAGGACGGTGTATGTGTGAAGGGCAGAGAGACAATGTGTGTAAGTGAGAGAGACTAAGGGGGTATGTTTGTGTGAGTACAGGAGGGAAACAGAGTGAATGTGGGCATGGGTGTGACAGAGCAGAGTGTGCGTGTGCACATATGAGACAGGATGATTATGAATGTACATGTGTGTGGAGCGGATAGGGAGAGTGTGCATCAGTGTATATAATGGAGAGAGTGAGAACGTGTGCTTGCCAGACTAAGACACAGACAAATTTGGCAGCTCCATTTCCCCACGCACTCACTCCGTGGTTTCAGGGCTTCTCCTCTCTGCAGCCTCTGCTCCATTGTTATTCATGTTGCAGACCCAGATGCTCTAACTACAGTCCTCATGCTCCATCGAGAGTTGGGTCACCAAATCCTCAGGTCTCCCTGAATGTCTGAGGTCGCTCACAGCACAATCTCCAGCAAACCATCCCCAGCAGCTCCACTAATCTCTCAATAACAGGAGAAAGTCAAAAGCCCCTGAGCTACAAGTTCGATGCCTGCTCCTTTACCATAATATTCGAGGGGCTTTCTCGTGTAACTGACCGCACGATCAGCTGAGAGGGACAAACACAGGTGTTCAGTGGACAGGCACAGACCAAGTTTCAAAGGCGTGAGTCAAAGCTACTGGAATCCCCCTGCCCTACAGGGAACACCACATGGGACACAGCGGGAAGTGAACATCAGCCCGACACACACCATTTCAATGTTTTTGAGCTTCATAATGCCAGCACTCTATACACCATGTAGCCAAAAACCAAAGCCAGGGAAAGATACAGACAGAAGAAGAAAATAATAAACTGATAACTTCGAGAAAATATGATTAAGGAGGCATGGGAATGGACATAACTGGAGAAGGGAGAAAATGATGGGACAAATCACAAGAATGCAAACATTGAATAAAGACATTGCCAGATCAGCTGGAATTTCCATTGCCTCAAAGTCTGAATCTGCCGCACAGAACCAGCCCTGACACCATAAACTGGGACAAGGTAACAGCCAGGATGGAGAGCTGTGCAGACCGTGATCAGGGATTACTCCCTAAACTGGACTATCTGCCCAGCATTGCAAACCTTTGCCAATATGTTGCAACTCTCCACCACTACCGTCTGTCTCTTACCTTTGAACAAAATTTATATCCATATGTCTAGTTCTCCATATATTCATATGAACAAACCGTGTTAACCAGATGCCCATGTACAACATTATTAAACGCCTTACCAACGTCTATATTGGCAATGTACACCTTTCTGCCGCAATTAATGATCTTAGTCGCTTCTTCAAAGAACTCAGACAAGTTAGTGAGACACAATATCACTTGCACAAAGCCATGTTGAAGATCCCTAATCAGTTATTCCCTTTCAAAATACGGGCAGATCCAATGCCTCATCATCCCCACCATCGAGTTACCCACTACTGACATCAGGCTCACTGGCTTTTCCCTATCACCTTTAAATCTTAAATCATTTAAGTCGTGGCATCACATTAGGCAACCTCTAGTGTGGGATATAGGTAAAGTAGTGTTACTTCTGCAATTATAATTACTTATGTTAGGTAAATGAACTCACATCAGTGTGTAATTATTTCAACCAACAGCTGAGGCAACAAGAATGGAAACTATCTGAAGTAAATACATAATTGTTTTTGTATTAGCTGAAATGTACCAGTAAAGAATGATAGATGTTACAGACAAATAGATAAGGTGCTGTGAGGGGAGGGAGTTAAGCCAGTCATGCTTGCAAAAGGGATAGGTATTAGCATCTGTTTCCCACTTTTACAGAAACACAGGAACAACCCCCAATTAGAAGGTCATAAGCATCAGTATGGTTGGGGAATGCACAGATGGAGGGAGTAGATAATGGTGAAAAAGGATATACCTAACAATGGACCACATTAGGATGTGGTCAAACGGCCTTGTGAGGCCAGAAATACCCATTTTGGCACAGACAAGGCCGGATAAGGCAACAGATAATCAGGAGTAATGGGTGCCGGTCTTAGAGAAGTGGAAGAGTTAAACGGGGAGGAGCAATGGGATAAAAAAAGGAACCAAACTACATAAATATCGTGTATTAGTTGAATTCAGTGTATGTGAGTCCCTGCCTTGTAGACAGTGGACATCGCACCCTCTTGCAAGAGTAAAGTAAAGACACTACTGATGCAGGTTTTGTCTCGGACTGAAATTATTGACGTGAGTGAGCTTTGATTCTCACAACTGGGATGTCCGGGATGTTCTTCCATCGCCGGGGGGAGTGGCTGGCCCTGGACACTGGAAAGATGCGTCCCGTTCCCAATTAAGGAGTGGTTTCGTGTCCCGGTTTGGTCCGCTCCCTTTGGCGACTGTTATGATTCCCACAAGAGAGACATCTGAATCAGACAGTGACAGTAGGTCGATAGAAAATACGGTGAAAAGGGGCCAGGCAACTCTGTGCACAGACCAAGGAAAGAAAACTGGCTTTTCAGTATTGCCTTGGTGGCCGAGAAAAGGTGTATTTAATCGTTGAGGGACTGGTGAGGGCCTGGGAAATGGGAGGTAGGCAGAGTAACTGTCACGGAGGAAAGGAAGAAAAGCTCCCTGGAAACATTCCTCCTGAAAGTCCGTTGGAGAGGATGTTTCAGGAATGAACAAGCAATACCTGTACAAGGGCAAAAGATAAAAAGAAAATGATTAAATATTGCTGTTTATTATGCACCAAAGAACCAATCCTTTGTCCGGCTGTCTTCTGGCCAAAATATGGTTCGGACGAGGATTGGGTCTGTCAGTATTTAGATTTCTATGTGAATAAAAAATAACCTTTTAGTCAAGAGGAGGCGGACTATGCGTCCTGTTGGAAGGGCAGTTTGGGAATGATGGTTGTAAGGATAAGGGATTTCCCCTCTGGCCCACCCCGCCCCTGGGATCCTCTTGGCTGCTTGCCCCCCCCACCCCTCCACCACACACCATAAAATCAGATTAGATGAAAATGGGGGAGGAGGAGAGACAGACAGACAGGGACAGGGAACGGATGACTTACAAAAGGAGGAGGAAGGGGCGGTGGACCAGGATGTTGCTGTTCCCTACCCTCAATCCTCAACAAAAGAAAGGAAAGATAAAGTAGACGTAGAGGAGGCCTCCGGAGGATCTAAAACAAAGCCGAAGGGGAAAAACAAAAACAGAGAAAAAAGGGAAGAACGTAACGAATTATCCCCTTCGGGAGGTATCAATAGGGGACAAAGAGATTGGGTTTGTAAGTGCCACGCTCACCAGTGGGGAGGTCAGAACATTCAAAAAGGAGATGAAGGTCCTGGTTGAGGATCCAGTAGGGTTGTCTGAACAAATTGATCAATTTTTGGGGCCCAATCTGTATATGTGGGCTGAGTTAATGTGTACTTTGTATATACCATTTACTGGGGAAGAAAGAGAACTTATACGAGGAGCAGCCATTAAAACATGGGACAGGGAACACCCCATTGGAGATGGGGATGCTGGACAGGGAGAGATGATGTTTCCCTACAGAGACCCCCAGTAGGAAAATCAAAACCCGGAGCATCGAGAAGAAATGAGGGAATTGAAAGACCTAATTCTAAAAGGAATAAGAGAGGCAGTTCCGAAGTCACAGGATTTGACTAAAGCCTTTGAAGTTAGACAGGAGAAAGATGAGACTCCCTCAGCTTTCTTGCAAAGATTAAGAGACTCAATGCAGACATACTCGAGAATGAAGCCTGAGGACCCAGTGGCACAGGGTCTTTTGAAAGTACATTTTGTGACAAAAGCATGGCCAGACATACAGAGAAAGATACAGAAGATAGAAGGGTGGAGCGAAAAACCATAAGATGAATTGTTAAGAGTGGCACAGAAAATGTTTGTAAAGAGAGAGGATGAGAGATAAAAACAGAAGGTAAAAATGATGGTAGCTATGGTTGATGAGGTAGTTAAGAAAAGAATGGAACCAATAGTGAGCAACCGGAGCGGTGGGTGGCAGCATGTAGGACAGAGAGGAAAGGGGAGAGGGAGAGGACAAGGGGGAGCATTTGATAGAGGGTTCGGGTGACAGGGGCAGAGATGGAAGTCTCCACAGGCAGGATGCTATTATTGCAGAAAATCGGGCATTTTAAGCGTGAGTGTCCTGATCTATACAGGAAAGAAAGGGCAATTCCGCTTATGAATTTTGATGAAGAATAGGGGTGTCAGGGGTTCCTGCCCCCGGGGAGCCACCAGGAACTCTTGATAAAGTTGAAGGTGGGACCCTGTAGTGAAGAGGTAGTCTTCCTAGTAGACACGTTGAAAGCACGGTCATTGCTGAATTTTAAACCAAAGAAAGTAGGAATGTCAATACGGTCAATTACTGTTTCCGGGGTAAAAGGGGAAGGATTTACTGTTCCAGTATTTTAACCTATGATGATAGAAGGTCCTAAGGATAGGGTCCCAGGGGAACTGTTGTATATCCCTGATATAGGAAGTAACTTACTAGGGAGAGATTTAATTATCCTCTTAGGACTGGAGATTTGAATTCAGGAAAAATAATTAGTTGTACAAATGGCAATGTTGACAGAAGATGTGCAGAGAGAGGTAGACCCTATTATATGGGCTAGAGAAGGGACTCGTGGAAAAGTCCAGATCCGTCCCCTAGAAATAGGTTTAAAAAGGAAAGGGGTCGTTGTTTATGAGGAACAATATCCCATTTCCATAGAAGGTAAACGAGGACTGCAGCCAGTAATTGAGGGGCTAGAGATGGACTGTTGGAGCCATGTATGTCTACTTATAATATCCTAATTCTACCATTGCGGAAATCTGATGGAACGTATCGATTGGTGCAGGATTTGAGAACATTGAATCGAATAGAACAGGTCAGGCACAAAGTGGTGTCAAACCCCTATACGTTATTAAGTAAGATCCCTCATGACCACAAATGGTTTAGTGTGATAGATTTAAAGGATGTCTTTTGGGCTTGTCCCTTGGCGGAGGTAAGTCGGATTTTTTTTGCCTTTGAATGGGAAGATCCCAAGACAGGACGGAAACAGCAATACCGGTGGACTATGCTCCCCAGGGTTTACGCAATCCCCAAATTTATTTGGACAGATGTTAGAACAAATAGTGGAGAAATTTAACAGCTCCAAGGGAACTGTTGCAGTATGTAGACGACCTCTTAGTAACAGGAAAGAGAAGAGAAAGAGTAGTAGAAGCCACTAAAGAAATATTGATTTTCCTGGGTCAGCAGGGACTGTGAGTATCTAAAAACAAAATACAATATGTGGAGCGAGAAGTGAAATACTTGGGACATTTAGTGAGGGAAAGCGAAAGATAAGCCCGGAACAGTTATAGGGAACAGTGGGGATTCCGCTGCCCAGGACTAAACGGGAATACGTACTTTTTTGGGTTTAAAGGGATATTGATTGTGGATAGATTCTTATGCTCAACAGACTAAGAAATTATATCTCAAACTATTAGAGGAGGAATCAAAGTGTCTGAGTTGTGAAGAAGAGGAAAAAGAACTATTTAAGAATTCAAAAGAGATCTGAGCCATGCCCCCATGTTAGCCTTACCTTCTCTAGATAAACCTTTCCACCTCTTTGCTACCGCAGATAAGGGAGCGGCTGTGGAAGTATTAACCCAGAGGTGGGGAGGAATGAAACAGCCAGTAGCATATCTTTCGAAGCTATTGGATCCAGTATCCCGGGAGTGGCCTGAGTGTGTGCAGGCCGTGGCTGCCACTGCACTGTTGGTGGAGGGAAGCAGAAAGCTTACATTTGGGGGAGCCACACCAAGTGAGAACGATCCTAAACCAAAAAGCTGGGCGATGGTTGGCAGACTCGCGGGTTCTGAAATATGGGGCAATATTAATAGAAAAGGATTATCTAGTGTTGGTTACGGACAATTGTTTAAATCCAGCTGCCTCTCTTTGGAAAGGATAAGGAGAATCTCCTCAGAATCCAGAGCACAACTGCCTTGACGTTATAGAATACCAAACTAAGGTCTGCATGGACCTGAGAGATGTTCCACTTCATGCAGGGGCCTGACGTTTTATAGGTGGATCATCCCGGGTGACTGAAGGGAAAAGGCATAATGAGTATGCAGTTGTAGACGGGACGAAAGGTAGGGTGGTAGAGGCAGGAAGGTTGCCAAATGGGTGGTCAGCTCAGACCTGCGAATTCTACGCATTGAAAGAACCTTTAGGGTGTTTGAAAATAAAGAGGGAGCAGCATACATTGACTCTAAGTATGCATTCGGTGTTGTGCACACTTTTGGAAAGATATGGCAGGAAAGAGGACTGATCAATAGACGGGGGAAGGAATTAGCACATGAGGAGTTGATTAAAGGGGTCTTGAAGTCCCTATTACTCCCCCGAGAAAAAGCGGTAGTGCATGTAAATGGTCATCAGAAAGGAAATGAACCAGAAGTTAGGGGGAATAGATTAGCCGATGAAGTGGCTAAGGAAGCAGGCCTGGACCCAGAAGGAGTGGTGATTCATTCCCTAATACCTGCTGTCCCTGATCCCCGGAAGCTCCTACATTTAATGAAAGAGATGAAAAAGAATTGAAAGTTTTAGGGGCTGCAAAAAAAAAACAGCAGACGGGCAATGGATGTTACCTGATGGAAGGGAAATGTTAAACAAAATGATGATACGAGAAATTATGGCCGTCCTACACCAAGGCAGCCATTGGGGAGTACAAGCATTGTGTGATTTAGTTCTTAGGGAATATGGATGTAAAGGAATACATACAAATGCTAAACAAATATGTGAGGGATGTATAATATGCACAAAGGTAAATACGAAAGTCTTGAGAAAACAGACCCCGGGAGAAAGAGACCCAGGATTGAGACCTTTCCAGAGTGTGCAAGTAGATTATACTAAACTACCCAGAGTAGGAAGACTAAAATATATGCTGGTCATAGTAGATCATCTGTCTGGTTGGGTTGACGCATACCCCCTAGCTATTGCCACTGCGAGTGGTGTGTCTAAAACAATATTAGAACACATAATTGCCCGATATGGGCTAGTGAACCGTATAGATTCCGACCAAGGAATTCGTTTTACCCCTAAATTGTTACAGGAGATAATGAAAGGGTTGGGAATTTCCTGGGAGTTCCATGCTCCATGGCACCCACCATCATCAGGAAGGTTTGAGAGAATGAACCAAACATCAAACGACAGCTCTCTCAATTGATAATAGAAACCAGATTCCCTTGGACCAAATGTTTACCTATAGCTCTCTTGCGAGTACGAACAGCACCAAGGAAAGATTTGGGACTATCCCCCTATGAAATCATATTTGGATTCCTGATCTGGGAACCAACGGAGAATTGACAATTCCCGAAACTAAAGATTTGTTCTAAAGAAATATATACTGGGCTTGTCCGCATCTTTGTCTCTCCTCAGGAAACAGAGTTTATTGGCACAGATTCCGCCCCTTGAATTCACCGTCCATCCCATCCGGCCGGGAGATTGGGTCTTAGTAAAATCATGGACAGAGACTAAATTGCAGCCGGACTGGGAAGGGCCATATCAGGATCCTTTGATTACCGAAACGACAATAAAGACAGCGGAGAAAGGCTGGACTCACTACACTCGGATCAAAGGGCCAGTGAAATTTCCAGTTGAGGAAGAAGTCTGGACAGCCGAATCAACGCAAGACCCGCTGAAAGTCAGGCTGAAGAGACTGAGAGTAACTGATTATACATTGGGGACGCGAGCGCGGTATTATTTCTGTAGGATTGTGTATTAAGTTTTTTTCTGCTTCAGCACAATTTTTAGAATGCTGGGGATGCTTAGAGTTATGATGCTAGCTCTCTTAGTAATGGGATTTTGTCAACTATAATTTTCATATGTGTTATTAACGGTCCCTAAGTCTGATAATCAGCAAGTAATAGACCTGATGCATGTAACTTAGTAAATTGTGGGGATGTAGATAATCAGAGACAGTACCGCTGCTCAGAGATACATCTTAAGTCCTTTGGGGATGGTACTTGGTTTAATGGTCTTATCACAATACACAGGGCCACCTTCCAATCACTTCTCGATTGTCCCGATAAAGAGCGTAGCCCAATATACCTAATGATAAAGAAAACCACATGGCACAAAGCAATTCTCGGGGTCGGGAGGGGTGGGGAGCACCTATGAGATACAATTAGATGAAACATTTGGGATAGAAATGTAAGCAAACGGGAAAGATTTCTCGGGCTGTTGTTTTCAAATTAGCGTAGGAAAGGGAAAACGGGCAGAACTATTGGATAATAAGGTACAACCTTTTACCCCCCCCCCCCCCCGATGATCCTAAATTAGTAAATATAATGGAGATAAAGGACTTGAAACAGACCATCGAAATAGAAACTGGATATGGGGATGCAAATGCCTGGGTTGAAGGGTAAAGTGTACTGTAAAAAGTCTGAACAAGAGCAATTACTATGCGTGTGCCTCCGGTAGGCCCGTGGCCCAGGTGGTTCCCTTTCCGCTTGGGTGGAAGCGAGACAGGAAGGGCATGAAATGCATAATAGCCCTGTAACAGGATAAGACTGCATAGAATGATATGAATTGCACCTCTCTATCTCTGATGTTCCCTCACTTGGAGAAGAAAGATTCAATAGCCCCCTCTATGTTTTCAGCTGCAGTCGGAAATCACACAACGTGTGCGCGTAGACAAGGTACAAATCGGTCTAGAGATGTGGGGGAGCTGAAAGTATGTACAGAGATTACGAATGTCTCCTTAACGGACAAGGGAGGGAACTACTCAGCACCAAAGGCTCCCCGAGCGGATCTGTGGTGGTACTGTGGAGGCAAAATATTGAGACACAACCTACCACTGGATTGGAGAGGGATATGTGCAATTGTACAATTGGTAATTCCATTTACCCTGGCATTTGTGAAGGAAAAGATAGTGGGGCAAAAGGGGAGGAGTAAGAGATCACTGTTCGAAACTTCTTTCGATGACAGGATTTATCTCGATTTTGTAGGAGTTCCTAGGAGGGTACCTGATGAGTTCCAGGCTCGTAATCAGATTGCAGAAGTCTTTGAGTCTGCTCTCTTTTGGTGGGTAACAATTAATAAAAATGTACATTGGATAAATTACATTTTCTATAATCAACAGCGATTTATAAATTATACAAGAGATGCGGTTAAAGGAATATCAGAACAGCTTGATGCGACAAGTAGGATGGCATGGAAAACAGAATGGCCCTTGATATGATTTTAGCAGAAAAA
>NW_025213155.1:16338-20834 GCF_004010195.1 Chiloscyllium plagiosum
ATTGTTTTTGTATTATCCAAAATGTGCATACAAGAATGAAACGTGCCTGCAAACAATGGTAGATGTTATAGACAATGAGATAAGGTGCTGTGAGGATGTAGGTTAAGTCAGATATGCTTATACAAGCAGTAGTTATAAGCATCTGTTTCACACTGTTGCAAAAACACAAAAACAAACCCCAATTAAAAGGTCATTAGGATCA
Organism: Chiloscyllium plagiosum; assembly: GCF_004010195.1. NCBI lineage: Eukaryota > Metazoa > Chordata > Chondrichthyes > Orectolobiformes > Hemiscylliidae > Chiloscyllium > Chiloscyllium plagiosum. Next base: position 16,541 of record NW_025213155.1, read on the forward strand.
ATCTGGTTGGGGAAAGGGAGGAAATGTGACAAGTGAGGGATTTAGATAGTAGTGATGGAGGATATACCTAACAATGGACAACAGCAGGATGTGGTGAAATGGCCAAGTAAAATGTGTACTTTGTTAAGCACAAGGCCGGATAAGGCAAGAGAGAAACAATAGTATTGGGCACCGGGTTTGGAGTAGTGAGTCGTATATAACATATGTATTTGCTAAACTTTGTGTGTGCCTTATTCCAGGTACCACGCTTGCAAGCGTCTAATAAACATACTGATTACTTCAGATCTTGTCTCGGACTGAAATTATTGAAGTGAGTGAGCTTTCTTTCTCTAAATCTGTAATTTAAATTTACTGTGCTTTCTATTCTCTCAAGTTCTCATATTAATTGCTCCTCGTTTTCTTCATAACTTTGAGACAAATCTCAAAATTCCGGGCACAATAAAAGCGATATGAATTATAAATTAGTACCTGGACAAGAGAACCAATGAACAGATACATAGACCTCTTGAACATGAGGGCTGGGCATTGAGAGCAGAGGATCAGTGGATAGCACTCGTGTCTCACAGTGTTATGCACTTGGGTTTGTTTCCATCCTCGGTCACATGTTTGTGTGGAGTTTGCATGTTCTGGTTTTCTCCCACAATCCAAAGATGTGCAGATTAGGTACATTGGCCATGCCAAGCAGCATGTTCTGTTCAGGGATGTGTCGGTTCTGTGCATTAGTCAGGGGTAAATGTCCAGTAATCTGAGAGCAGAATCGTGCTGAGTGGATTATTCTTCGGAACGTCAGTGTAGACTTGTTGGGCCGAATGGCCTGTTTCCACACAGTAGGGATTCCATTATCTGAGAATTGTGTTTCGCTAAACAAAACTGGCATTTTTTTAAATGTTGCATTTAAAACTTATCTTTAACTGTCAATTGTCAATCTTGTAAAATATCTCAATGTTACTGGAATCAATGTTCAAACAAAACACTGCACATAAGATCTTCGTGACCATCTAATTACTGTTCAGTGGAATAATCACAGTAAAATTTTATTGTTCCTGAGATCAATCCCCACTATCAGAGTAAGGATCTGGTTATCATTCCCTCCAATAAATGCAATCATTGTCCCTCTGGTATTTCAGTTCAGTAGTTATAAACCATACTGGTTTTTCAAAGCATGGTTATTCTTTATTATGAATGGCCAAGGATTCTAACGGCAAGAGATGTTCGATCTGATTTGTTGCATGTTCTCAAACAGGTTTTCACTCTAAATGTGGCAAAAAAAAGTGTTACTTTGGTCTTGTTGAACTGCTGATGCTAACATTTTCAGTTCATGTTCATTAAACATATTTGGAGAAAGTGAGGAAAGCTGTCGCATTGGAAAAGGGCAGACACATTCAAAAAGCAGGAGTATCAACCTGTCGGGCATTAGGCCATCATCAGAAAAGATTCCTGATGAAGGACTCATTCCCAAAACGTCGATTCTGCTTTTCCTCGAATGCTGCCTGACCTGCTGTGCTTTTCTGGCACCACATTCATTTGACATTAGAAATAGGTGACTAAATATTCAGAGATAATACTAAAAGTTGCCTCTGTCAATTTAATTTACTGTGCTTTCTATTCACTGAAGTTTTCATGTTAATTGCACCTCTTTTTCTTAAATTTGACACAAATTTCAAAATGCAGAACACATTAAAATTCACATGAATTATAAATTTGATTTCTCAACAAGAAAACCATGTGGACTGCAATATATAGTATTCTTGAACAGCCTACACATTTGAAAGAAAAAACAATTCCTTCCCAAAAAATGTTTGCACGTCTGTATCTTTCTTTCAATTCAATAATCCTGCAAATAGTTTATAATTGTCAGTTGATCTCTCTGAATGAATACCTCATGAAATTCAATGTAACAGCTGAAAAATTAACAACAGATTGATAATTGGGTGTTAAAGATCTTATTTGAAGCCAACAAATGTTTGGAATTTACTGGAATTCCACCAGAAAACATTCTTGAATCATAATACAAGATGTGAGATATGTGAGAGATGTGCAAACCTTATGTTTAAATGAACAAACTCCAATATTTTCAAAGCATTTCAATCTTACGGTCAAAATTAACAGGTGAATGGAAAAATAAAAACAAGTTTCTGACAATTCATAAACTGAACAACAATTACAAATTCACTTTGATCAAAGGACAGAGTAATATTTAGATGAATCGCAACATTTAGTTACAAAGTAGGTAACCAGCTGACTGATAAGTAATAGCATTTGTTAGTTTACTGAAGGAGATATCAACTTTATTTACAATTTATAGCACGACAGAATAATGTTTAATGTGTTTCAATTGTTTGGACTTGCCTCTTTGCAACAAAATAAAGGATCAATCTCATTACTTAGACATCGTAATCTTTAATTCTGCAACATTTTCAAATATTCTCCAGGAACTTAGAAGCAACAGAATTAGATACAGGTATCCCTACTATCCGAAAGTGAAGCGTTATTATGAAACTTTACATAAGCTGAAAAGGCATTAGTCGAAGAAGCATTAATTTATATGGGAAACATCTCCCCTTTTTCCGTAAAAGTGAAAATTCTCTTCAGAGTTCTTTCAGTTAGACAAAACAGGGACAGATGTAAGTCTTTTGTAAAAGCAAAGTGGCTAAAGCGTATTTTCCAACACATATTTCTTGATAACCGGACTCAAGTAAGTATCAGATTTTGTGATTATTAATATAATAAATAAAAGCAGATTGTTGGATTGAAAAGCAATTTAGTCTGTGATGAGGTACTCTCTAATGAACATTCAGATAGCTCTTGATATATTTCTTGTGAAGGTGTGATTTGTAACCTTCCCTCGGGTCTAGTAATAGAGACACTGCCACAGCTCCACAGGCTCCTTTCATACTGTTCCCACTCAGGACGGCAGGACTGCAATATTATGTTTAATATGGTTTCTCAAATGAAAACTAATCAGCTGTTTATTGTTGTAATTTGAATGGGAATTAATTAGGTAGTTTCTGTGTGTAATTGTCTGGAAATTAAACAATATTTTACAATAACAATAGAATAAATGAATGATAGTCTTAAATAAACAGGAATCGCATGACAATTCTTTGAAAGACAAATTGACAAAACTGCGTGATCATTGTACTTTGATTTAAAAATGCATCAGTTATTCAATGTGAATATTCAGCTGAAGTCAATTCCACTTCCTTTCAACAATGTACAACTTCCACAAATTCAAACTGAACAGGCATTGATAAAGGAAGGAACAAGCAGATGCTAATTCTATTTTCTGTACATAAACGTGTGATGAATTTTAAGTAAGTTTTATATATGTAAAAATGAAACACTTATTGTGGTTCGAAATACAATAAACGTCAGCATGAAGTGAAATATAATCAAATCAATTCAACTGTGTTTCTCAGTTAAAATACAGTTCAATATTCAAAGTAATCGAGTGATTGTACACTGCAATATATTTACATTATTTCAGTGATGAGACATAATTCCACATTTATACCCCTTATAGTGAAGCAAACTTGTGTCAGGAGTCAGAGGGGGTAGGGGACGTTCTTAATGAGTACTTTGCTTCAGTATTCCCGAGTGAGTGGGACCTTGTTCCTTGTGAGGGCAGCGTGGAACAGGCTGATATGGTCAAACAGGTCGATGTTAAGGCGGAGAATGTGCCGAAAATATTGAAAAATCATGGGGATAGATATGTCCCCTGGGCCAGAAAGTATATAACTTAGGTTGTTATGGGAAGGGAGTCAAGGGATTACTGTGTTTTGGCAATGATCTTTGCATCCTCACTGCCCACTGGAGTCATACCAGATGATTGGAGTGTGGCAAACGTTATTCCCTTATTCAAGAAAGGCAATTGAGATAATCCTGGGAATCATCGATGAGTCAGTCTTACATCAGTTGTGGGCAAATTATTGGAGAGGATTCTGAGAGACAGGACTGATGATTATTTGGAAACGTATAGATTGATTAGAGGTGGTCAGCATGGCTTTGTGAGTGGCAGGTTATGGCTCATAAGCCTTATTGAATTATTTGAGGATGTGACAAGCACATTGGTGAGGACAGAGTAGTGGATGTGGTGTATATGGATTTTAGCAAGGTGTTTGATAAGGTTCCCCATGGTAGGTTCATTTAGAAAGTAACGAGGCATGGGATACAGGGAAATCTGCCTGGTTAGATAATAAATTTGCTGGCCCATAAAAGACAGGGTGAGATTACATAGATAGTTTTCAGCTTGGAGCACGGTGACCAATGGTGTTCTGAAGGGATTAGTTCTGGG
>NW_025213155.1:21256-27542 GCF_004010195.1 Chiloscyllium plagiosum
CACGTCCATACATCCCTCATAGCTGACATCCAAGGTGATAGGGTTATTAAGACGGGGCATGGTGTGTTGGCTTTCATTAGCGGGGAGAATGAGTTTAAGAGCCACGATGTTATGCTGCAGCTCTATGGATCCCTGGTGAGACTACACTTGGAATATTGTGTTCGGTTCTGATCACCTCATTAGACATTGCATGCAGAAGCTTTAGAGAAGGTGTAGATGAGATTTATCAAGATGTTGCCTGGACTGGAAGGCATGTCTTATGAAGAAATGTTGAGGGATCTGGGGCTTTGGTCATTGCAGTGAAAGAGGGTGAGAGCTTACTTGATAGCTTTGTGTAAGATGATGAGAGGCATAGATAGAGTGGATAATGAAAGACACAAAGTGACATAATTTTAAGGTGAATGGGGGAAGTTGTGGGGAGATGTCAGAGATAGTTTCTTTATAGATCGTGGTGTGCGCGTGGAACACACTGCCAGTGGTGGTAGGAGATTCAGATCCATCGGGGACATCTAAGCGACTCTTGGATAGGCATATGGATGATAGTAAATGAAGAGCATGTTGGTTAGTTTGATCTTAGAGTAGGATAAAAGATCGGAAGAACATCGTGCTGTACTGTTCTATATTCTATGGATGGAAATGAACATTTATATATTAGCAACGTATAGATATTCAAAATTGTATTAGCATACTTACGAATAATGATAAATTTCAGCTTGCTATTTGACTGTGCTATCTGCAAAAATGAACAGGAATTGTTGCAGGGAAAAGTAATTAGGTTAAATTTATAAGGCTGGGATTACACAGATCATTCAAATGAGCAAAAGTCATATTTTTAACAGTGCGTGTTGCGTCAAAAATAATGGATTCTTTTGTGGGTGTGTTGATTGGAAATAAAATGGATTTTATATTACTGTATAGGTACTAGGGAAGATTGGATTAAATTCAAATATAAACTTCACTGTAGTTGTTAGCAAGATAAACTAAACCAGATAATAACTATTGTCACGCAAATTCTTTAATAATTACTGTTAGAATCCTGAAAAAAGGATATACTGTACCATTTTTCAAACAGTCAAGAAATTAAATTGTGAACCTCAGTATACTTGTTACCCAGACAAATTATTATGCAATTATTGTAACGGTAATGACTTAATAACCAATGCTAAAACCTAAACAGATAAATTGGTTCAATACTTTGTCAGCATGTTGCTCTGAAATTGATTGAATATCTATTAAGATCGGTAAACTGAGGGATCAAAAATAATAGCTCGCTTGATAGAATTGAAGGAAAAATGAGAGTGTTTATTGAACAGGATTGTTTTTGTTTAAAAATGCAGATGATGCAAGAATAATATATTTTCCTCCGTTGGTTTTCTTGTAGAGACATGTGCTTTTTTAAAAACAAATGTCATGATTCAATGTTGAGACACTTGTGTCAGAGTCTGCAAAGTGGAGAGTGAGAGAGAAAGAATTTTTTAAAAAGGAGAAATGAAAGGAACTGGCGAGCAGATGAGCTCCAACTGTAGTGTTTCACCCTGCTAACATCTTATTGGGTGAGCTGGAACGCAGACTTGTCAAGCAACAACCTGACATTGTCATACGCACAGAATCGTAGCTTACAATAACCTAGACACCATCGTCACCATCCCTGTATGCCCTGTCCCACCGGCAGGGGACATGGATGTAACTGAAATGCTGGAACATGCAGGGTAATGAACTAAGATCTGCAGAATGTGATCAATGTGAGTTATTTGACACTTCTCCAGAATATTAAACTCCAATTCAATTTGAAAAGTTACTCGCGTCATCAGACTTTAACTACAAATGCCAGAAAAATAATTCTCAGAATGTTGCAGCACAGATCGAGGCCACTTGGCCAATCCTGAGTATGTGTTGGCTGTAAACTCCCCAGGCTTTACAGCTTTTTGTACTCACCATTGAGTGCAACAATTTCAGACTGTACTATGCCCTCTATGCTTTTATAATCTGTTTTTAACATATTTCTTTGACAGCTGCACACCTTGTTCCCTTGTTTCTTTCCCAGCCCTAACTCTATTCCCCGTGGCCTTGCGGGATGACCATTTCTGCTGTTTAATCTCTCCTCCATTCCCCCGTGTGACAGAGTGCCTTTATGTCCTTGTCTCATCCCCACCTTGCTCACAACCTGTTACATTTCTGAAGGTTCCCAGACATCTGTAACTATCACTGCGCCCCCTCGGTGAATGGCGCGAGTTTTGAGTTCTCTTCCTCCTGAGATAATCAGAAATCTTTCCGGTTGCAGTTTCCGCCAGATTATATTTTGAAAACCAGAGCATTTGTGTCAGAGTCAAGTATTTGTGAACGTTCATCCACAATTCCGAGCATTTGGATGTAATTTGTGACCCTCCCACAGATGTGTAACGTTCCTGGTTTGACCATGCTAACATGGTCGCAGTGTGCAATTTATGTGGGTTGGGCTAGCCATGGTTAATGTGGGGTTATGGGGGTAGGGTGGGTGAGCAGGTCATTGCAGACTCGATGGGCCCAATAGACTCTTTCTGCACGCACTGGATTCTGTGATTCTAACTAGTTTCGAGTGTTGTCCCGTGTTCCTCATGCTAGGTTCATTCAACTCACACATATGATTCTGTGGGTGCTCACTAAATCCTTTCCTTCAGTTTTGCATCAATTTCACGCTGTATGTGAGGGTGGGAATGAATTTGTAAAAATATAAATACTCCAACCAAAACCCCTCACAGGTCAGGAACTGTTTCTGCTACTTTCATCACTCACAAGGAACGGGAAAATAAAGGTTCAGTCACAAAGCTTACAGGAACATAGCGGTTATAATCACCAGGAAAGGCTGAACAGCTCAAAACGCTTTTTCTCAAGAAAAGAGGAGGCTTAGAGACAGCCTGGTACAAGTAGAAAGCTTTGTGTCTGTGTTTTCAGAGTTTTGTGGTTGTAATCATTGGGTTGGAAGCATGTTTCATTGCCCTAGATCATCAAAGTTGCTATCTAAATGTGCATCTTTCTTTCTATCTGTCTGAGATAATAATCAGATGGACAGGTCAATGTCTGAGTGTCTTACCAAATCCCTGATTGAATGTCTTCCCCCACAAACTCAGGTGCCTCACCACACACTGGGTCATGGAGAAACTCTGCCGTTACAATGAGAACTGTCTTTGTTGTCACCACTCCTCGTGCTTCCACCTAATCCCCACTTCCCTTCATTAAATCCCAGCTGCATCTCGTCCTCCCACATGGGCATGTTGAAGAGCATGACAGGAGAATGGATTGAAACCGAGAGTTCAATAGTCAGAATGAAAGAGGAAGAAGGAAATAAACGGTGATTGTGGATCCCAGGGGGTACAGACTCCAGGATTAGTCCTTGTAGGAATTCCTGCAGTAATACAAGACAGCATTTCAGGATGAGAGTTAAACTCGAGTGGCAAGAGAGGAAGCCACTGAACATTAGCAGGTTTAGTTCAAACACAGGAGGTTTGTTCAGTCATTAACAGTGTGTTCGACATGGAGGTTAAGTGAGTCGTGAGGGGAAATGTTACCACAAGCTGCCGATGGATAACTTTTATTGGAACAGGAGGAGGCCATTCAGCCCCTCAACCCTTCTCTGCCATTCATGATGATCATAGCTGCTGTGTGACCTAACGTACAACTTTCAAAACCCTCTAATTTCATCAATACACAAGATGAGTATGGGAAAACTAAACATCTGCAAATGTGGTAAATCAGAAACAAAATCAGAAATTGTTGGAAAAATACAGCAGGTCTGGCAACATCTGTGGAGAGTGAACCGTTCGTGTCCAGAGATCAGTCAGGTGACCAGCTGCAGCTGACCATTCTGCTGTTTCTGCACACAATCTGGTACAGGTTCTGGTGCGAAGGGAATGAGATTGTCCATAACAAATGAGAAGACAGGAGGACGTACTCAATCAGAATTAGGAATACACTTACCCCTCCCAGTGGGACACTCACCGACATAGTCACACTGCAGAGAGGCTGTTAACCTGCCTCAAGTATGGGAAGGGATTTACTCGATCTCACAATCTGCTGAGGCACCAGAGATGGCACAGTGAAGTTAGACCCTTCATCTGCTCCAAGTGGGAGAAAGGATTCATTCAAATCTCTCACCAGGGGAGACATTAGTTCATTCCCACCGGGGAGAGGCGATTCACCTGCACCGTGTGTGGGAAAGCATTCACTCAGTCCTCTGACCTGCTGAAACACCAGCGAGATCACTCTGGGGAAAGGTCATTCAATTGTTCCCAGTGTGCGGGGAGATTCACTCAAATGCAGCACCTGCAGAGTCCCTAGTGAGCCCACACAGGGGGAGAGGCCATTCAGATGGTCAGTGTGTGAGAAAGGATTCAGTGATTCATCCTGCCCACTGAGACCCCAGTGAGCCCACACAGGGGAGAGATCATTCAGGTGGTCAGTGTGTGAGAGGGGATTCAATGATTCATCCTGCCCCCCGAGTCCCCAGTGAGCCCACACAAGGGGAAAGGATATTCAGATGCTCGGTGTGGGAGAAGGGATTCAGTGATTCATCCCTCCTGCTGAGACTCCAAGCAGCCCACTCAGAGGAGAGGCCATTCAGATGCTTAGTGTGGCAGAAGGGATTCAGTGATTCATCCTGCCCCCGAGACCCCAGCGTGTTCACACTGGGTAGGAGCTGTTCAACCCTCTGTGTGACAAGGGTTTTGCTGCATCTTCAACACGATTTAGAGACCAGTGAGTGCTCACAGGGAAGTGGTCATCCACCTGCTCCGTGTGGACTGCAGGACTCTGATTCTGATGTTACTGTTCATCAGAGTCAGGAGTGGACCTTGTACATGATGACACTATTGGAGTATTGATGTTGTTGTTGTTAACCACATTAACTGGGCTGGAGAAGATTGAACATACATTGCTACTTTCTGAACCTCAGGATGTCTCTTTGGGCAGTGAGTCTCCACAAACAGCAATGTGACAATCTGCTTTGCTTTAAATTGTGACTGTAGCACGGCTGCTTCACCGCACCAGGTATAATGTTGGAGTCCAGCCTTGGTCACCGGCCTGTGTGGAGTCCCCACATTCTCCGAATGATAGTGTGGGTCCCTCCAGGTGCTCTGGCTTCCTCCCACAGCCCAAAGATGTGCGGGTCAGGTGGATCAGTCATGCTAAATTGTCCATGGTGTCAAGGATTGTGCAGACTCGGTGGATCAGCCATGGGAAATGCAGTGTTACAGGGATGGAGTGCTCTGGGCGTGATGTTCTTCGGATGGTCGGTGGGGTTTGATGGGCCAATGTTCTCCTTCCACACTGTATGGATTTAATCTATGGTTGAGGATAAATGCTACACAGCAGGGTGTCCTTGGAGAAGGAGCATGTGGTGTGCATCAATGCTCTCTATGTCTTTAGATAGTGGTGGGCACCGTAGGGGATATAGTGCTTTAACTCCACCGCTGCCCCCTCCGCACAAATCTACTTTGATTTAGTCCCTTCTCACTCTGTCACTTGTAATGGCTTGCTTGGCCCATAAGGGGCTTATTTGGGAATATTCAATTGATTACACACATGCTTTACTGCTGGTGTTTATATGTCTAGATTAGAGTGGTGCTGGAAAAACACAGCAGGTCAGGCAGGATCCGTGGAGCCGGAAAATCAACATTTTGGCAAAAGCCCTTTTCCAGCACCACTCTAATCTAGGCTCTGGTTTCCACCATCACTTTTGCACTACTGGTAATTATATGTTAACCAAAAGCAAAATGGCATAATGATGATTTTGATAGTGGGAAGGTTGCTGTGATAACAATTCTGGGTCGGAGAAATAGGGAAAAAGAACGCTTCATGGCTCACAGAACGAGAACTGAAAAGCTGTTAAATCAAATTAAAGGTTCAGACAGGGAGGGAATATTTCCCTGGAGTTTGAGAAGCTGGAAAGTGATGGTGTCCGGAAATAGACAGGATTTTATTTTACAGGAGGTTGAAAGCTTTAAAACTGTTATATTCAGACAGTTTAATTTATTTTCTTTACTTTTATTTGCTGTGCAAAAAACTTTTACAACATTTTAAAACCAAAATTTACAGACCTTGTGTGAAAGATTAAGCTTAAATAAAATCCATCAAACCATCCCTCACTGAAAACTGATGTGCAAGTGCAATCTCCTGGATAATCCGTGCCCTGCCCACTTCTTCCTACCCAGGCTTCATGGCTATATACATACCTGGGAGATAGCAGCAGCAGGAGACCATTCGGCCTTTCAATCCTGCTCCACCATTCAATGGGAAACAGCTGACCATCCAG
>NW_025213155.1:27885-31000 GCF_004010195.1 Chiloscyllium plagiosum
AAAGATTAAGCTTAAATAAAATCCATCAAACCATCCCTCACTGAAAACTGATGTGCAAGTGCAATCTCCTGGATAATCCGTGCCCTTCCCACTTCTTCCTACCCAGGCTTCATGGCTATATACATACCTGGGAGATAGCAGCCGCAGGAGACCATTCGGCCTTTCAATCCTGCTCCACCATTCAATGGGAAACAGCTGACCATCAAGTTCAGTCTCCAATTCCTGCTGTGCTCCAATCCCCTTTCATGACTTTACCTCGAAGAAGTGTATCTAAGTCCTCCTTTGGCTTCACTGCCTTTTGCTCCAGTGGCGTTGCGGTGTTACTGTGTGGGTGTAGGCAGGTGTAATGTGATGGTGCTGCCTCCTGGAGAATGCACTCAGCATCCCTCATCATCCTGCAGTAACATCAATTGGGTTTCAGCAACGAGAGATAGAAACCGTTTCCAGGATATGGGCATCACTGGCTCAGCCAGCATTTATTCCCCATCTCTAGTTACCCTTGAGAAGATGGTAGCGAGCTGCTGTCTTGAACCATTCACAGTCCATTTGGCGCAGATAGACCAACAATGCTGGGAGGGAGAGTGTTTCAGGATTTTGGCCGAGTGATTCTCTATCTTTGGTTCTACAAATGCTGGTTAATTTAATCACAATCTGCACATGAGTTTGAGATTTCAGTCTGCAAATCTTCACCAACAAGCACCCTTTATAAAGGAATATGTACAGATTAGAAATTCAGAACAGACAATTCTAGTTTCTCTGGAATATCTTTTTCCCTTTCTTCCCCCAAAGCTGTAACCTTCCAGCCCACTTACTCTCTCCCACCATTCTGACTCTGCTACCCCCTAATGTACACCCTCCCCATTCTCATGGAGTTAAACAGATCCATGCCACCACTTCCCGTCCCTGGTTAGACTCTGCACCCTTTCTGGGTTCACTTCCTTTCCTTTCAGTTGCTGCAAGTCAATGATGTAACAGCAGAATGAAACAAAAGGAAACAGAAAGGGAGGTGGCAGATCCTGGACAGAAGAGGAACCTTCAGTCTGGGAGAGTGGGTCAGATCCTTCTTTGTTCCCCAGTAGTCGACTCCCACCATTACAATGAATTTGGGATGGAGAATGGTCCTAGATGGGTGTGGTGACACTTTGTGCACCCCCCCCCCCGCGCCACTGATCAATACTACAAGCAGACGCATTCCTCCTCCAGCCAATCACAGTGTGAAATACTTTCCGCAAAGTATACTTACCCAAAGCACATGCTCCAAAACTCGCCCACATTCTGTACATGTACAGTACTGGGTTTCCCCACACGTGTGGTCCCTGCCTCAGGGATTGTGGGAGTTGTAGTCCCCATGAAGCCACTGGAGCCATGTCTCTGGAAAATGAATGAAAAGTGATGACTGGAGGGTGTTGTGTATCGGATCCTCATTCAGACACACAGAATATATGGACAGTCACTGGGTTTTACTGAGACACATGCTTTCACAACCTGATTTCTGATGTATGGAATATAGATTCAGCCAACTGGGGTGTGGCGAGGTTAGTAGGAGGAGCAGATTTTAAGCAGAGGTGACTCAATGGTTAACACTACTGACGCACAGCATCAGGGACCTGGGTTTGATTCCAGCCTTAGGCGACCGTGTGGAGTTTACAAGTTCTCCCCGTGTCTGTGCGGGTTTCCTCTTGGGTGCTCCAGTTTCATCCCGCAGTCCAAAGATGTGCTGGTTAGGTGGATTGGCTATGCTAAATTCCCACAGTGTCCATGCCTGTGCAGGTTAAGCCATTAACCATGGGAAATACAGTGAATGGGTGAGTCTGAATGGGATGCTCATTATAGGGTTGGTGTGGACCCCATGGACGATTACCCTGTTCCTGCACTGTCGGGACTCTATTCTATTCTCATGAAGAAGAATATACTTATCTCAATGTGCTGTAAATCTGTGGAATTCTTTATTCAAAACGCAGTGGATGACAGGACAATGAGCAAATTTACTGAAGAAATACAGATGTTGAATTTGCAATGAGTTGAAGGGTGAGAGAGAACAGGTGGGAAAGTCCAGCTGAGACCAAGGTGAGCTCAATCATCACCGTATTAAATGGTGGAGCTGGTTGGAAGGGCTGCATTGCCTCTCCTGTGCCCAGTGCTTATCTTCTTACGGTAATAACTGGAAAGCTGAATCCAAAACTCACTACCTTCACCAAAGGAGATTTCGGAAAAAGCAGGGTAGTCAGGTGGATTAGCATTCCAAACTTAGATAGTGAGGAAGCATGTGGGAGATAATGATTTTGCAATTTTAAACTGAGGTGAGCTAAAAATCACACAACAACAGGTTATAGCCCAACAGGTTTAATAGGATCATGATGAAGGAGCAACGCTCCGAAAGATAGTGTGTTTCCAATTAAACCTGAAGCACTATAACCTGGTGTTGTGAGATTTTTAACTTTGTACACTCCAATCCAACATTGGCATCTCCAAATCATGTAAACTGAAGGGAGACAGTGATTTATGGTTTTGGACTGTGTAATACATACGCAGCATCCAGAATACTGTTGCGAACATCTATCTTATACTTTATTACAAAACCAAGGTCTCAGACAATGAAAACCAAAACACTCAGGTAACATCGCCTCACCTCGTAATCTGATAAAAGACTTGTGATAAGTCTGGTTTAATTTAGAATACAGATGGAAAGCAGGAAGATTAAATCCAATCCCAAGATCTTGTGCTTAAACAAAGGAGACTACAATAGGATGAGGCAGGAGTTGGCTAATGTAGACTGGAAGCAAAGACTTTCGGGTGGGACAGTTGACAGACAGTGGAGGAATATCAAAGAATTTTTCAAACTGCTCAGCAAAAGTATATATCAGTCAAAAGGAAGGACTGCAGGAAAAGGAATAATCTACCATGGGTGGCTAAGGAAATAAGGCAGTCTATCAAATTGAAATAGAAGGCATACAAATTGGCAAAGAAAAAGGAGATTAGAAAAACTTTAAAGATCAACTGAAAACTAAATGGGGTTGGGGGAGAAAAGTGATGAGTAGCTATCCCCAGGGCCAGAATAGCAGTTTACACTGCTATAGGGGAATCTATTGTGTGGGGAACATACGGCCTCTGTAAT
>NW_025213156.1:0-742 GCF_004010195.1 Chiloscyllium plagiosum
GCTAACATGTACATCCAGCAAGCTATTATGAAGGCTAATGGAATGTAAGCCTTTATCACAAAAGGATTTGGACAGGAATGGTGTAGTCTTGTTTCAATTGCAAAGGAGTTTGTTTCCACAATACTGTGTGTAGTTTTGTTCTCTTTACCTCAGGAAAGATATTATTGCCATAGAGGGAGTCCAGTGAAGGTTCACCAGCCTTATTCCCAGGGTGGTAGGACTATCTTGTGAAGAGTGTTTAGGCAAACTGTTCCTGTATTCTCTAGACTTGCAAAGACTGAGAGGTGATCTCATTGAAACTTATAAAATACTAAAAGGGATATACAAAGTAGATGCAGGGAATTTAAATATAAGGGGGTACCAATTAGAACCAAAATGTGGAGAATTTCCTTTTACTCAGAGGGTTATGAACTTCTGGAATTTTCCACTCAGAGGTTGTGGGAGCAAAGAAGTAAGACTTCCTTGCTCCTATATTCATGCCCTGGCTAATGAAGGAAAGCATCCTTTGGTAGGTGAGTCTAGCTTTAAGTTTGTCCAGCTTGTTTTCAATAGCTTGGACATTTGCCAGGAGTATGCTGGAGAGGGTGTACTTGAAACGATGTTACCACATTGTTTCAATCTGATCTGTAGACTGGAAAAAATGTAGGCCAACATTTGATTAGATTACTTACAGTGTGGAAACAGGCCCTTCAGCCCAACAAGTCCACACCAACCCTCCAAACAGCAACCCACCCAGACCCAT
>NW_025213156.1:9050-15896 GCF_004010195.1 Chiloscyllium plagiosum
TTGGATAAAAAGCAGAGCAGGAGGCTCGAAATCAGCACCGAGTCACAGAGGGAGTGACCGTGTGAGGGAGCAAGTTGGAGCAGGAGCATGAGGCTGACTCACACCTGGGAGAATACAAATCAGCACTGAGGATCGAGGCCTAGTTGTACCTGGGAGTCACAGAGATAGTGACCCTGTGAGGGAGCAGACTGGAGTGAGACCAGGACGATTACACGTCCGAGGAGACACATCGCTGCGTGTGCACGTGTCCCTCCATTATTCTGTGTTTGTGTGTGTGTGTATGCGTGTGTGTCCCCTTCCCTCGCTGTGTGTGTGTAACTCTCCTCACTGTGTGTGCTTGTCCCTCCCTCGCTATGTGCGTGCGTGTCCCTCCCTCACTGTGTGTGTGTTTGTGTGTGCGTATGTCTGCGTGTCTCCCTCCCTCACTTTGTGTGTGTGTGTCCCCTCGCTGTGTGTGTCCCCTCTCGCTTTCTGAGCACATGTCCCACCCTCGCTGTCTGCGTGTCTCAACCTCGCTGTGTGTGTGCATGTCCAACCCTCACTGTGTGTGTGTCCCTCTTGCTGTGAGTGTATGTGACCCTCTTGCAGTGTGTGAGGGTGTCCTCCCCTCGCTCTGTATGTGTGTGTATGCGTATCACTCACTCACTGTGTGTCTGTGTGTCCCTCCCTCGCTGTGTGAGTATGTATGTGTGCATGTCCCTCCCTCGCTGTGTGTGTGTCCCTCCCTCGCTGTGTGTGTGTCCCTCCCTCGTTGTGTTTGTATGTGTCCCTCCCTCGTTGTGTTTGCGCGTGTCCCTCCCTCGTTGTGTTTTTGCGTGTCCCTCCCTCGTTATGTTTGTGCGTGTCCCTCCCTCGCTGTGTGTGTGTGTCCCTCCCTCGCTGTGTGTGTGTGTCCCTCTCTCGGTGTGTGTGCGTGTCCTCCCTCGCTGTGTGTGTCCCTCCCTCGCTTTGTGCGTGTCTCTCCCTCACTGTGTGTGTGTGTGTCCCTCTCTAGCTGTGTATGTGTGTCCCTCCCTCGCTATGTGCGTGTCCCTTCCTCGCTGTGTGTGTGTGTTCCTCACTCGCTGTGTGTGTCCCTCCCTCGCTGTGTCTGTGCGTGTCCCTCCCTCGTTGTGTTTGTGCGTGTCCCTCCCTCGTTGTGTTTGTGCGTGTCCCTCCCTCGCTGTGTGTGTGTGTGTGTGTGTCCCTCCCTCTGTGTGTGTGTGTCTCCCTCCCTCGCTGTGTGTGCGTGTCCTCCCTCGCTGTGCGTGTCCCTCCATCGCTATGTGCGTATCCCTCTCTCGCTGTGTGTGTGTGTGTCCCTCCCTAGCAGTGTGTGTGTCCCTCTCTCGCTATGTGCGTGTCCCTCCCTCGCTGTGTGTGTGTGTGTCCCTCCCTCACTGTGTGCGTGTGTCCCTCCCTCGCTGTGTGTGTGTCCCTCCCTCGTTGAGTCTGTGTGTGTCCCTCCCTCGTTGTGTTTATCTGTGTCCCTCCGCCACTGTGTCAGTGCATGTTTCTCACTCTTGCAGTGTGTGCGTTGCCCCCCTCACTGTGTGTGTGTGTGTTGCTGCCTCGCTGTGTGTGTGCGTGTTCCTCCCTCGCTGTGTGTGTGTGTCCCTCCCTCGCTGTATGTGTCCCTCCCACGCTGTGTGTGTGTGTGTCCCTCCCACGCTGTGTGTGTGTGTGTTCCTCCCTCGCTCTGTAGGTGTCCCTCCAACTCTCTGTGGGTGTCCCTCCCTCGCTGTGTGTGCGTGTCCCCCTCACTCTATGTGTGTGAGTGTGTGTGTTCCTCCCTCGCTGTGTGTGAGCCTGTCCCTCCCTCGCTGTGTGTGTGCGAGCGTGTCCCCCTCACTGTGTGTGTGAGCGTGTACCCCACTCGCGGTGTGCGTGCGTGTCCCTCCCTCGCTGTGTGTGAGCGTGTCCCTCCCTCGCTGTGTATTTGTGTGTCCCTCCCTCGTTGTGTTTGTGTGTCCCTCCTTCGCTGTGTTTGTGTGTGTCACTCCCTCACTGTGTGTGTGTCCGTGTCCCTCCCTCGCTCTGTGTGGGTGTGTGTGTCCCTCCCTCGCTCTGTGTGTGTGTATGTGTGTGTGTGTCCCTCCCTCGCTGTGTGTCCCTCCCTCGCTGTGTGAGTGTGTGCGTGTGTGTGTGTGTGTCCCTCCCTCGCTGTGTGTGTGCGTGTCCCTCTCTCGTTGTGTTTGTGTGTGTCCCTCCCTCGCTGTGAGTGCATGTCTCTCACTCTTGCAGTGTGTGCATGTGCCCCTACTGTGTGTGTGTGTGTGTGTGTCCCTCCCTCACTGTGTGTGTCTGTGTGTGTGTCCCACTCGCTGTGTGTGTGCCCTACTCGCTGTGTGTGCGCGTGGCCCTCCCTCGCTGTGTGTGCATATGTCTCCCCCTCATTGGGTGTGCGCATGACCCTCTCTTGCTCTGTGTGTGCGTTTGTGTGTGTGTGTCCCTCCCTCATTGTTTCTGCATGTCCCTTCCTGGCTGTGTGTTCGTGTCCCTCTCTCGCTGTGTGTGTCTGTAATTTTGTGCTTGCGCATGTGCATGTCCCTCCCTCGCTGTGTGTGCATGACCCCCTCTTGCTGTGAGTATGTGTGTCCCTGTTCTAGTGTATGTGAGTATCCTTCACTCGCTGTGTGTCTGCGTGTATCCCCTTAACTGTGTGTATGTGTGCGTGTTGTCCCTCCCTTGCTCTTTGTGTATATCCCCCTCACTGTGTGTGCTCGTCTCCCCTTGCTGAGTGAGTGCATGACCCCCTTGCTGTGTGTGCGTGTGTCCCTCCCTCGCCGTGTATGTGCGTGTCCCCTCTCGCTGTGTGTGTTTGTGCATGCGGCTCCCTCGCTGTGTGTGTGCATGTCCCTATCTTGCTGCGTGTCTCAACAAGCCTTTCGCTCGCTGTGTGTGTCCCTCACTCGCTGTGTGTGTGCGTGTGCGTGTCCCTTCCTCATTGGGTGTGTGTATGTGTCACACCGTCACAGTATGTGTTTGTGTGTCGGCCCTTCACAGCGTGTCCCTCACTCGCTGTTTGTGTGTGTATGTCACTCCCTCGTGTTTTGTGTATGTATCTCTCTCTTGCTGTGTGCGTGCGTGTCCCCCTTGCTGTGTGTGTGTGTCCTTCCCTCGCTGTGTCTGTGTGTGTCCCTCCCTCGCTCTGTGTGTGTATGTGCCTCTCCCTCGCTGTGTGTGTGTGTGTGTGTGGGTGTGTGCGGTCCCACCCTCGCTGTCTGTGACTGTGCGTGTGCCTCCCTTGCTGTGTATGTGTGTGTCCCTCCCTCGCTGTGTATGTGGCAGTTCCCCCTGTGTGTATGTGTGTGTGTGTGTCCCTCTTGCTGTGCGTGTTTGAGTGCATGTACCCCCTTGCTGTGTGCATGTGTCCCTCCCTCGCTGTGTGTGCATGTCCTTCTCTTCCTTGCTCTGTGTGTGTGTGTGCGCGCGCGTGTCCCTCCCTCGCTGTGTGCGCGTGTCTGCCTCTTGCTGTGAGTATGTGTGTCCCTGTTGTAGTGTATGTGAGTGTCCTTCCCTCGCTCTGTATCTTGCTCTGTGTGTGTGTGTGCGCGCGCGTGTCCCTCCCTCGCTGTGTGCGCGTGTCCCCCCTGCTGTGAGCATGTGTCCCTATTGATGTGTATGTGAGTGACCCTCCCTCACTGTGTGAGTGCATATTCCCCCTTGCTGTGTGTGCGTGTGTCCCTCCCTCGCCGCGTCTGTTTGTGTCCCCTCTCCCTGTGCGTGCGTGCTTCCTGTCAATTTCTGTGTACATGCCCTGTCCCTCGCCGTGTGTGTGCTTGTCCCTCCTTCCCTGTGTGTGTGTCCCTCCCATGCTATGTGAGTGCATTTCCTTCCCTCCCCGGCTCTGTGTTTGTGTGTGTGTGCGTATTCCTCCCTCACACTGTGTGTGTCCCTCGCTTGCTATGTGTGTGTGCGTCCCTCCGTCGCTGTGTGTGTGTCCCTCCCTCGCTGCGTATCTCAGCACGTCCCTCGCTCGCTGTGTGTGTCCCTCGCTCGTGTGTGTGTGTGTGCGCGCGCACGTCTCTCGCTTGCTGTGTGAGTGTGTTTCCCTTCCTCTAGTGTGTATGTGTCACACTCTCACATTATGTGTTTGTGTGGCCCCCTTCGCAGCATATTCCTCCCTTGCTGTGAGTGTGTGTCCCCTCCTTGTTCTCTGTGTGTGTGTGTGTGTGTGCGCGCGTGTCCCTCTCTCGCTGTGTGTGTGCATGTACCCCCTCGTTGTGTGTGTGTGTCCCATCTCACTGTGTGTGTGTGCGCGCGTGTCCCTCCCATGCTGTGTAAGTGCGTGTCCCTCCCTCACTGTGTATGTGTGAGTTTCGCCCCCTGCTCTGTGTGTGTCTGTGTGTCCCTCTTGGTGTGCGTGTGTGTGCGTGTTCCCCTCTCTCGCTGTTTGCGTCTGTGTTTGTGTGCTTCCTCATGCATGTGTCACTCCCCCGCTGTATGTGCGTGTCCCTCCCTCGCTGTGTGTGTGCGTGTCCCTCCTTCGCTGTGTGTGCATGTCCCTCTCTCGCTGTGTGTGTCTGTGTTTGTGTTTTTCTCATGCATGTGTCGCTCCCTCGCTGTGTGTGTGTGTGTGTGTGTGTGTCCCACCCTCGCTCTGTGTGTGAGCATGTGTGACCCTCCCTCGCTCTGTGTGTGGGTGTGTGTGACCCGCTTGCTGTGCATGTGTGTGCATGTGTCGCCCCCTCGCTCTGTGTGTGTCTGTGTGTGTGTGTTTGTGTGTGTGTGTGTCCCTCCTTCGCTCTGTGTGTGTATGTGTGTGTGTGTGTATGTGTGTGTGTGTGGTCCCACCCTCGCTGTCTGTATGTGTGCGTGTCCATCCCTCACTGTGTATGTGTGCGTTTCCCACCTTGCTCTGTGCGTGTGTGTGCGTGGCACTCCCTCGCTGTGTGTGCATGTGTCACCCCCTCGCTATGTGTATGTGTGTGTGTGTGTGTGTGTGTGTGGTCCCACCCTCGCTGTCTGTGTGTGTCCGTGTCCCTCCCTTGACTTGTATTTGTGTGTCCCTCTCTCGCTGTGTGCCTGTGTCCCAATCTTGCTGTGAGGATGCGTGTCCCTCTTGCAGTGTATGTGAGTGTCCCTCCCTCGCTGTGTGTGTGTGCGTGTCACTCCCTCACTGTGGGTCTGTGTGTCCCTCTCACGCTGTGTGAGTGTGTGTGTGTGTCCCTGCCTCGCTGTGTGTCTGTGTGTATCCCCTTAACTGTGTGTATTTGTGCATGTCCCTCGCTTGCTTTGTGTGTGTGTGTGAGACCCTCTTGCTGTGTGTGCGCGTCACTCCCTCGCTGTGTGTGTGTGTGTCCGTCAATTGTGTGTGTGCCCCTCCCTTGCTCTTCGTATATATCCCCCTAACTGCATGTGCGCAGCTCCCCTCACTGTGTGAGTGCATGTCCCCCCTTGCTGTGTGTGCGTGCCCGCCCTCAATTTCTTAGCACATGCCCTCCCCATCGCTTTGTGTGCTTGTTCCTCCTTCCGTGTGTGTGTGTGTGTAAGTGTGTGAATGTGTGTGTGCCCTTCCCTCGCTGTGTGTGTTAGTGTATGACCCTCCCTCGCTGTGTGTGTGCATGTCTTTCCCTTGCTGTGTGTGCGTGCGTCCCTCCCTCACTGTGTGTGTACGTTTCACTCCCTCACTGTTTGTGTGACTCTCGCTCTGTGCATGTCTTTCCCTTGCTGTGTGTGCGTGTCCCTCCCTCGCTGTGTGTGTGTGCATGTCCTTCCCTGCCTCGCTCTGTGTATGTGTGTGTGCGTGCGTCCCTCCCTCACTGTGTGTGTACGTTTCACTCCCTCACTGTTTGTGTGACTCTCGCTCGCTTTGTGCTTGTGTGTCTCTCGCTCGCTGTGTGTGTGTGTCCCACCCTCGCTGTGTGTGTGTGTCCCTCCCTTGCTGTGTGCATGTGTCTCTCTCTCGCTGTGTGTGCGTGTCCATCCCTCGCTGTGTGTGGGTGTGTGTCCCTCCCTCGCTGTGTGTCTCAGCAAGTCAGTCCCTTGCTGTGTGTCCCTCGCTCGCTGTATGTGTGTCTCGCTTGCTCTGTGTGTGTGTGTGTGTGTGTCCCTTCCTCGTTGTGTGTGTGTATGTGTCACATCCTCACAGTATGTGTTTGTGTGTGTGTCCCTTCGCTGCGTGTCCCTCACTCGCTGGTTGCATGTGTGTCACTCCCTCGCGTTGTGTGTATGTGTCTCTCTCTCGGTCTGTGTGTGCGTCTCCCTCCCTCGCTGTGAGTGTGCGTATCCCCCCTCGCTGTGTATGTGTGTGTCCCTCCCTCGTTGTATGTGTGTGTGCATGACCCTCCCTCGCTGTTTCTGTGCATGTTCTTCCCTCGCTGTGTGCGCATGTCCCCCTCTCACTGTGTGTGCACGTGTCACTCACTTGCTGTGTGTGTGTGTGTCCCTCCCTTGCTCTTTGTGTATATCCCCCTCACTGTATGTGCGCATCCCCCCTCGGTGTGTGAGTGCATGTCCCCCCTTGCTGTGTGTGCGTGTGTCCCTCCCTCGCTGTGCCTGTGCGTGACCCCTCTCGCTGTGTGTGCGTGTGTCCCTCTCAATTTCTGTGCACATGCCCTCCCCCTCGCCGTGTATCTGTTTGTCCCTCCTTCCCTGTGTGTGTGCTTGTCCCTCCTTCCCTCTATGTGCGCGTGTACCTCCCTCGCTGTGTGTGTGCACGTCCCTCCCTCACTGTGTGTGTGCACATCCCTCCCTCGCTGTGTGTGCGTGCATCCCTCCCTCGCTGCGTGTCTCAGCAAGTCCCTCGCTCGCTGGGTGTGTATGTCTGTGTCTTTTCCTCGCTGTTTGTGTGCACATGTCACATCCTCACTGTATGTGTTTGTGTGTCCACCCTTCACTGCGTGTCCCTCACTCGCTGTTTGA
>NW_025213156.1:16052-19340 GCF_004010195.1 Chiloscyllium plagiosum
CACTCCCTCGCTCTGTGTGTGTGTGTGTGTCCCTCCCTCGCTCTGTGTGTGTTTGTTTGTGACCCTCCCTCGCTGTGAGTGCAAGTCTCTCACTCTTGCAGTGTGTGCGTGTCCCCCTCACTGTGTATGTGTGTGTGTGTGTTGTCCCTCCCTCGCTGTGTGTGCGTGCGTGTCCCTCACTCGCTGTGTGTGTGTGTGTGTGTCCTGCTCGCTGTGTGTGCGCGTGGCCCTCCCTCGCTGTGTGTGCATGTGTCTCCACGCCATTGGGTGTGCGCATGTCCCTCTCTTGCTCTGTGTGTGTGTTTGTGAGTGTGTGTGTCCCTCCCTCACTGTTTCTGCATGTCCCTTCCTGGCTGTGTGTTCGTGTCCCTCTCTCGCTGTGTGTGTCTGTAATTTTGTGCTTGCGCTTGTGCGTGTCCTCCCTCGCTGTGTGTGCATGCTCCCCTCTTGCTGTGAGTATGTGTGTCCCTGTTCTAGTGTATGTGTATCCTTCTTGCAGTGTATGTGAGTATCCTTCCTTCGTTGTGTGTCTGCGTGTATCCCCTTAACTGTGTGTATGTGTGCGTGTTCCTCCCTTGCTCTTTCTGTATATCCCCCTCACTGTGTGTGCTCATCTCCCCTTGCTGTGTGAGTGCATGACCCCCTTGCGTGTGTGCGTGCGTCCCTCCGTCGCCGTGTATGTGCGTGTCCCCTCTCGCTGTGTGTGTTTGTGTATGTCGCTCACTCGCTATGTGTGCGTGTCCCTCCCTCGCTGTGTGCGTGCGTGTCCCCCTTGCTGTGTGTGTGTGTCCTTCCCTCGCTGTGTCTGTGTGTATCCCTCCCTCGCTCTGTGTGTGTATGTGCCTCTCCCTCGCTGTGTGTGTGTGTGTGTGTGTGTGTGTCTGTGTGCGCGCGCGGTCCCACCCTCGCTGTCTGTGTCTGTGCATGTGCCTCCCTTGCTGTGTATGTGTGTGTCCCTCCCTCGCTGTGTATGTGTCAGTTCCCCCTGTGTGTGTGTGTGTATGTGTGTCCCTCTTGCTGTGCGTGTGTGAGTGCATGTCCCCCCTTGCTGTGTGCATGTGTCCCTCCCACGCTGTGTGTGCATGTCCTTCTCTCCCGTGCTCTGTGTGTGTGTGTGTGCGCGCGTGTCCCCCCTGCTGTGAGCATGTGTCCCTCTTGATATGTATGTGAGTGACTCTCCCTCACTGTGTGAGTGCATATTCCCCCTTGCTGTGTGAGCGTGTGTCCCTCCCTCGCCGTGTCTGTTTGTGTCCCCTCTCCCTGTGCGTGCGTGCTTCCTGTCAATTTCTGTTTACATGCCCTGCCCCTCGCCGTGTGTGTGCTTGTCCCTCCTTCCCTGTGTGCGTGTCCCTCCCATGCTATGTTTGTGCATGTCCTTCCCTCCCTCGCTCTGTGTTTGTGTGTGTGTGCTTGTTCCTCCCTCACTCTGTGTGTGTCCCTCGCTTGCTGTGTGTGTGTGTGTGTGTCCCTCTCTCGATCTGTGGGTGTCCCTACCTCGCTCTGTGGGTGTCCCTCACTTGCTGTGTGGGTGCATCCCTCCCTCACTGTGTGTGTGCGTCCCTCTGTCGCTGCGTGTGCGTCCCTCTGTCGCTGCGTGTGCGTCTCTCCGTCGCTGTGTGTGTGTCCCTCCCTCGCTGTGTGTGTGCGTCCCTCTGTCGCTGTGTGCGCGTCCCTCCCTCGCTGTGTGTGTGCATGTCCCTCCCTCGCTGCGTGTCTCAGCAAGTCCCTCGCTCGCTGTGTGTGTCCCTCGCTCGTGTGTTTGTGTGTGTGCGCGCGCACGTCTCTCGCTTGCTGTGTGTGTGTTTCCCTTCCTATAGTGTGTATGTATCACACTCTCACATTATGTGTTTTGTGTGTCCCCCATTCGCAGCATATTCCTCACTTGCTGTGTCTGTGCGTGTCCCTCCCTCATTCTGTGTGTGAGATTGTGTCTCGCTCCCTTGCTGTGAGTGTGTCCCCCTCCTCGCTCTGTGTGTGTGTGTGTGTGTGTGTGCGCGCGTGTCCCACCCTCGCTGTGTGTGTGTGTCCCATCTCACTGTGTGTGTGTGTGTGCGCGCGCTGTGTATGTGTGAGTTTCCCCCCCGCTCTGTGTGTGTGTGTGTGCCCCTCTTGGTGTGCGTGTGTGTGCGTGTCCCCCTCTCGCTGTGTGTCTGTGTTGGTGTGCTTCCTCATGCACGTGTCGCTACCCTGCTGTATGTGCGTGTCCCTCCCTCGCTGTGTGTGTGCGTGTCCCTCCCTCGCTGTGTGTGTGCATGTCCCTCTCTCGCTGTGTGTGTCTGTGTTTGTGTGCTTTCTCATGCATGTGTCGCTACCTTGCTGTGTGTGTGTGTCCCTCCCTCGCTCTGTGTGTGTGCGTGTGTGTCCCTCCCTCGCTCTGTGTGTGGGTGCGTATGACCCGCTTGCTGTGCGTGTGTGTGCATGTGTCGGCCCCTCGCTCTGTGTGTGTGTGTGTGCGTGTGTGTGGTCCCTCCCTCGCTTTCTGCATGTGTGCGTGTCCCTCCCTTGCCTTGTATTTGTGTGTCCCTCTCTCGCTGTGTGCCTGTGTCCCAATCTTGCTGTGAGTATGTGTGTCCCTCTTGCAGTGTATGTGAGTGTCCCTTCCTCGCTGTGTGTGTGTGCGTGTCACTCCCTCACTGTGGGTCTGTGTGTCCCTCTCACGCTGTGTGAGTGTGTGTGTGTGTCCCTGCCTCGCTGTGTGTCTCCCTGTATCCCCTTAACTGTGTGCATTTGTGCATGTCCCTCGCTTGCTTTGTGTGCGTGTGTGACCCTCTTGCTGTGTGTGCACGTCACTCCCTCGCTCTGTGTGTGTGTCCGTCAACTGTGTGTGTGTCCCTCCCTTGCTCTTCGTGGATATCCCCCTAACTGCATGTGCGCAGCTCCCCTCACTGTGTGAGTGCATGTCCCCCCTTGCTGTGTGTGCGTGTCCCTCCCTCACTGTGTGTGCGTGCCCCCTCTCAATTTCTGTGCACATGCCCTCCCCCTCGCCGTGTGTGCTTGTTCCTCCTTCCCTGTATGTGTGTGTGCCCTTCCCTCGCTGTGTGTGTTAGTGTATGACCCTCCCTCGCTGTGTGTGTGCATGTCTTTCCCTTGCTGTGTGTGCGTGTCCCTCCCTCGCTGTGTGTGTGTGCACGTCCTTCCCTGCCTCGCTTTGTGTATGTGTGTGTGCATGCGTCTCTCCCTCACTGTGTGTGTACGTTTCATTCCCTCACTGTTTGTGTGACTCTCGCTCGCTGTGTGCATGTGTCTCTCTCTCTCGCTGTGTGTGCGTGTCCATCCCTCGCTGTGTGT
>NW_025213156.1:21305-26282 GCF_004010195.1 Chiloscyllium plagiosum
CTATTGCTGTGAGTATGTGTGTCCCTCTTGCAGTGTATGTGCATGTCCCACCCTCGCTTTGTGTGTCTGTGTCCCTCTGGTTGTGTGTGCGCGTGTCACTCCCTTGCTCTTTGTGTGTGTGTGTGTCCCGTGTGTGTGTCCCTCTATTGCACTTTGTGTATATCCCCCTCACTGTGTGTGCGCTTCTCCCCTCGCTGTGTGAGTGCATGTCACCCCTCGCTGTGTGTGTCCCTCCCTTGCAGTGTATGTGCGTGTCCCTCCCTCGCTGTGTGTCTGCGTGTATTCGCCTCACCGTAAGTGTGTGCGTTTGTCCCTCCCTCGCTATGCGTCTGCATGTATTCGCCTCACCGTAAGTGTGTGTTTGTCCCTCCCTCGCTGTGTGTCTGCGCGTATTCGCCTTACGGTAAGTATGTGTGTTTGTCCATCCCTCACTGTGTGTGCGCGTCTCTCCCTTGCTCTGTGTTTGTGTGTGTGGCTGTGTGTTTATGTGCGCGTGTCCCTCCTTCGCTTTGCGTATGTGTGTCCCCGTCCCTCGCTGTGTGTGTGTGTGTGTGTGTGTCTCCCTCCCTGTGTGTATGTATGTGTGTGTGTATATTTGTGCAGGTCCCTCCCTCGCTTTGCATGTGTGTGCCCCCTCTCAATTTCTGTGCACATGTCCTCCCCCTCGTCA
Organism: Chiloscyllium plagiosum; assembly: GCF_004010195.1. Lineage (NCBI taxonomy): Eukaryota > Metazoa > Chordata > Chondrichthyes > Orectolobiformes > Hemiscylliidae > Chiloscyllium > Chiloscyllium plagiosum. The sequence goes on from NW_025213156.1 coordinate 21,976, forward strand.
TGTGTGTGCTTGTCCCTCCTTCACGGTGTGTGCTTTCCCTCCCTCGCAGTGTATGTGCGTGTCCCTCCCTCACTGTGTGTCTGCGTATATTCCCCCTACCCGTAAGTGTGTGTGTATGTCCCTTCCTCACTGTGTGTGCGCGTCTCTCCCTTGCTCTGTGTTTGTGTGTGTGTGTGCATGTGCGCGTGTCCCTCCTTCACTTTGCGTGTGTGTGTCCCCGTCCCTCGCTGTGTGTGTCCCTCCCTCGCCGTGTGTGTCCCTCCCTCGCCGTGAGTCTGCGTGTATATCCCTCACTGTGTGTATGTGCGTGTCCCTCCATCGTTCTGTGTGTGTGTGTGTGTGTGTGTGTGTGTCCCTCTTGCTGTGGGAGTCCCTCCCTCGCTGCGTGTGCATGTGTCTCCACCTCGCTGTGTGTGTGCATATACCTCTCTTGCTGTGTGTGTGTGTGTGTGTGTGTGTCTTGCTGTGCGCGTGTGTGTGTGGCCCTCCCTCGCTGTGTGTGCATGTATCTCCCGCTCGCTGTGTTTGCGAGTGTCCCTCTCTTGCTCTTTGCTCTCTGTGTGTCTGTATGTCTGTGTGTGTGTGTGTGTCCCTCCCTCGCTGTGTGTGCATGTCCCCCGGCTGTGTGTGCTCGTGTCCCTCTATCGCTGAGTGTGTGTCTCTCTCTCTCTCACTCTCGCTATGTGTTTTTCTGTTTGTGTGCTTGCGTATGCGCGTGTCCCTCCCTTGCTCTGTGTGTATGTGTCCCTATTGCTGTGAGTATGTGTGTCCCTCTTGCAGTGTATGTGCATGTCCCACCCTCGCTTTGTGTGTCTGTGTCCCCCTGGCTGTGTGTGCACGTGTCACTCCCTTGCTCTTTGTGTGTGTGTGCGTCCCGTGTGTGTGTGTGTGTGTGTGTGTGTGTGTCCCTCTATTGCACTTTGTGTATATCCCCCTCACTGTGTGTGCGCTTCTCCCCTCGCTGTATGAGTGCATGTCACCCCTCGCTGTGTGTGTCCCTCCCTTGCAGTGTATGTGCGTGTCCCTCTCTCGCTGTGTGTCTGCGTGTATTCGCCTCACCATAACTGTGTGTGTTTCTTCCTCCCTCGCTGTGTGTGCGCGTCTCTCCCTTGCTCTGTGTTTGTGTGTATGTGTGTCTGTGTGTGTATGTGCGCGTATCCCTCCTTCGCTTTGCGTGTGTGTGTCCCCGTCCCTCGCTGTGTGTGTGTGTGTGTGTGTGTTTCTCCCTCGCTGTGTGTGTGTATGTCCTCCCCTTCGACATGTGTGCTTGTCCCTCCTTCACGGTGTGTGCGTTTCCCTCCCTTGCAGTGTATGTGCGTGTCCCTCCCTCACTGTGTGTCTGCGTGTATTCCCCTTACCCGTAAGTGTGTGTGTTTGTCCCTTCCTCACTGTGTGTGCGCGTCTCTCCCTTGCTCTGTGTTTGTGTATGTGTGTGTGCATGTGTGCGTGTCCCTCGCAGTATGTGTGTCTCCCTCCCTCGCTGTGTGTCTGCGTGTATCCCCCTCACTGTGCGTGTGTTTGTGTGTTCCTCCTTCGCTTTGCATGTGTGTGTCCCTGTCCCTCGCTGTGTGTGTCCCTGTCCCTCGCTGTGTGTCCCTCCCTCGCCATGTGTCTGCGTGTATATCCCTCACTGTGTGTATGTGCGTGTCCGTCCATCGTTCTGTGTGTGTGTGTGTGTGTCCCTCTTGCTGTGCGTGGCCCTTCCTCGCTGCGTGTCCATGTGTCTTCACCTCGCTGTGTGCGCATATCCCTCTCTGGCTGTGTGTGTGTGTGTGTGTGTGTGTGTGTGTGTCTTGCTGTGCGCGTGCGTGCGTGGCCCTCCCTCGCTGTGTGTGCATGTGTCACCCCCTCGCTGTGTTTGCGAGTGTCCCTCTCTTGCTCTTTGCTCTCTGTGTGTCTGTGTGTGTGTTTGTGTGTGCATTTCCACCTCTGGCTGTATGTGCGCGTGTCCCTCTCTCGCTGAGTGTGTGTGTCTCCCTCTCCCGCTGTGTGTGTTTCTGTTTGTGTGCTTGCGTATGCGCGTGTCCCTCCATTGCTCTGTGTGTGTGTGTCCCTCTTACTGTGAGTATGTGTGTCCCTCTTACAGTGTATGTGCGTGTCCCACCCTCGCTTTGTGTGTGTGTGTGTCCTGGCTGTGTGTGCACGTGTCACTCCCTCGCTCTTTGTGTGTGTGTGCGTCCCGTGTGTGTGTGTGTGTGTGTGTTCCTCCATTGCACTTTGTGTATATCCCCCTCACTGTGTGTGCGCTTCTCTCCTCGCTGCGTGAGTGTATGTCCCCCCTCGTGTGTGTATGTCCCTCCCTCGCCGTGTTGTGCGTGTCCCCTCTCTCTATGTTTGTGTGTCCTAACTCAATTCCTGTACACATGCCCTCCCCCTCACCGTGTGTGTGCTTGTCGCTCCTTCCTTGTGTGTGCATGTGTGTGTCCCTCCCTTACTGTGCGTGTTTGTGTATGTTCCTCCCTCGCTGTGTGTGCATGTCCTTCCCTCGCTGTGTTTGCGTGTCGCTCCCTTGCTCTGAGTGTTTGTATGTGTGTGTGTGTGTGCATGTGTGCGTGTGCGCATGTCCCTCCCTCGCTGTGTGTGCGTGTTCTTCCCTCTGTGTTTGTGTGAGTGTGTACGTGTGTGCGCATGTCCCTCCCTCGCTGTGTGTGCGTGTTCTTCCCTCTGTGTTTGTGTGAGTGTGTACGTGTGTGCGCATGTCCCTCCCTCGCTGTGTGTGCGTGTTCTGTGTGTGTCCCTTCCTTCGCTGTGTGCGTGTGTGTGTGTGTGTGTGGCTCCCTCCCTCGCTGTGTGTCTGCGGGTAACCCCCTCACTGTGTGTGTTTGCGTGTCGATCCCTCGCTGTGTGTATCCCACGCTCACTGTGTGTGCACGTGTCCCTCCCTTGCTCAGTGTTTGTGTGTTTGTGTGTATTTGTGCGTGTCCCTCCCTCGCTTTGCGTGTGTGTTTCCGTCCCTTGTGTGTGTGTGTGTGTGCGCGCGCGCCTATGCATGTCCCTCCCTTGCTCTGTGTGTGTTTGTGTATGTGTGCGTGTCCCTCCCTCGCTTTGCGTGTGTGTGTGTCCGTCCCTTGTGTGTGTGTGAGTGCGTGTCCCACACTTGCCGTGTCTGTGTGTGTCCCCTCTCGCTGTGTGTGCGTGCCCCCTCTCAATTTCTGTGTACGTACCTCCCCCTTGACATGTGGGTGTCTCTTCCTTCGCTGTATGTTTGTGTGTGTCCCTCCCTCGCTCTGTGTGTGTGTATCCCTCCCTCGCTGTGTGTCTGCGGGTAACCCCCTCACTGTGTGTGTTTGTATGTCGCTCCCTCGCTGTGTGTTTGTGTCCCTCCCTCGCAGTGTTTGCACGCGTCCATCCCTTGCTCTGTGTTTATGTGTGTGTGTGTGTATCTGTGTGTGTCCCTCCCTCACTTTGCGTGTGTGTGTGTGTCCCTTGTGTGCGTGTGTGCATGTCCCTCCCTTGCTCGGTGTTTGTGTGGTGTATGTATGTGTGCATGTCACTCCCTCGCTTTGCGTGTATGTGTCCGCCCGTGTGTGAGAGTGTGTGACCAGCTTGCTGTGTCCGCGTGTCCCACCCTTGCCGTGACTGTGTGTGTCCTCTCTCGCTGTGTGTGTGTGTGCCACCCCTCAATTTCTTGCACATGCCTTCCCCTTGACATATGTGTGCTTGTCCCTCCTTCGCGGTGTGTGCGTGTCCCTCCCTTGCTTTGTGTTTGTGTGTGTGTGTGTGTATGTGCGCTTGTCGCTCCTTTGCTTTGCATGTGTGTGTCCCCGTCCCTCGCTGTGTGTGTGTGTATCCCCCTCACTGTGTGCATGTGCGTGTCCCTCACTCGCTGTGTGTGTGGGTGTGTCCCTCCTTCGTTGTATGTGTGTGTGTGTCACCCCTTGCTGTGTGTGTGCGTGTCCCTCCCTTGCTCTGTGTGTGTGTGTGTGTGTATGTGTGTGTGTGCGTGTGTGTGTCCCTCTTGGTGTGCGTGTGTGTACTTAGCCCTCCCTCGTTGTGTGAGCATGTGTTTCCCCCCTCGCTGTGTGTGCGCGTGTCCCTCTCTTGCTCTCTGGGTGTTTGTGTGTGTCCCTCCCTCGCTGTGTGTGTCTGTGTTTGTGTGCTTCCTCATGCAGGTGTCCCTCCTCGCTCTTTGTGTGTGTCCCTCTTGCTGTGCGTGTGTGTGCGTGGCCCTTCCTAGCTGTGTGTGCATGTGTCGCCATCTCGCCTTATGTATGTGTGTGTGTGTGTGTGTGTGTGTGTGTATGTGGTCCCAACCTCGCTGTCTGTGTGTGTGTGCGTGCCCCTCCCTCACTGTGTATGTGTGAGTT
>NW_025213156.1:30595-31000 GCF_004010195.1 Chiloscyllium plagiosum
AGATCCAACCTTCCAACTTGGCACTGCCCTCATGACCTGTCCTACCTGTCCATCTTCCTTCCCACTATCCGCTCCACCCTCCTCCTCACTGACCTACCACCACTAACCCCACCTCCATCTACCTATCGCACCCTCAGCTATCGACCCCCTTGCCCCACCCTCCCTCCCATTTATCTCACCACCTCCTCGACTCACAGCTTCATTCCTGATGAAGGACTTTTGCCCGAAACATCAACTCTCCTGCTCCTTGGATGCTGCCTGACCTGCTGTGCTTTTCCAGCACCCCACACTCTCGACTCTAATCTTCAGCATCTCTAGTCCTCACTTTCGCAATGTTGGAATCCTGATGAAGGACTTTTGCCCGAAACATCAACTCTCCTGCTCCTTGGATGCTGCCTGACCTGC
>NW_025213157.1:0-4416 GCF_004010195.1 Chiloscyllium plagiosum
GGTGCTGGCAGGTGGGACTAGATTGGGTTGGGATATCTGGGCGGCATGGACAAGCTGGACTGAAGGGTCTGTTTCCATGCTGTACATCTCTATGACTCTCTGACTCTATAAGCATTTTAAATCTGTCTCTTCTGGTTCTTCTACCCTCTACTAAGAGGAATGTGCCTCTTCCCATCTAAATTCCTCATGAGTTTGAACACCTCCACCAAATCTCCTCTCACCTTTCCCAAAGAAGAACAGCTCCAATGTCTCCAATTTATCCTTTGAACTAAATTCCCTCACTGCTGGAACCAAATGTATGCCAAATTTGTAACTACTCATGCCTTCAACAAATGTAGCTGCCAGACATTCGATCCCTTTCTCGAAATCGTTGCTGTAGCCTCATTGAGGCTCCAGCACTCACTTTTTGACAGGCAATTTGTCCCATCTTAAGGTAAAAACAATGACTGCAGATGCTGGAAACCAGATTCTGGATCAGTGGTGCTGGAAGAGCACAGCAATTCAGGCAGCATCCGAGGACAGGCAAAATCGACGTTTCGGGCAAAAGCCCTTCATCAGGAATAAAGGCAGAGAGCCTGAAGCGTGGAGAGATAAGCTCGAGGAGGGTGGGGGTGGGGAGAAAGTAGCATAGAGTACAATAGGTCAGTGGGGAAGGAGATGAAGGTGATAGGTCAGGGAGGAGAGGGTGGAGTGGATAGGTGGAAAAGGAGCTGGGCAGATCGGACAAGTACGGACAAGTCAAGGGGACAGTGTTGCTGGAGGTTAGAAACTAGGAGGAGGTGGGGGAAGGGGAAATGAGGAAACTATTGAAATCCACATTGATGCCCTGGGGTTGAAGTGTTCCGAGGCGGAAGATGAGGCGTTCTTCCTCCAGGCATCTGGTGGTGAGGGAGCGGCGGTGGAGGAGGCCCAGCCCAAGACAGATCAGACCGTCCTGGTTTTAATGGGATCATCTCATAATAAGGGCATTTCCCAGTGCCCCAGGCTGTTTGTTTCTGCAATGGCCTAGGTTCTGTAGATTCAAAGCCCATCACAACAGGAGAGTACTTTGAAGATTATATGTGCAGTACACATCTACAGTTGTATTACACTGTCCTCCTGTAATACTGCCCTGCTCACAGTATATGGACAGCAGCCCCCTCTCACGCTGACCAACCCCTGGAAAAAAACCACCTTAACTAAACCCACTCACCAGCACCACTCCTCAATCATGTCAAGTCATCCCTTATGAAATCTCAGTTAATAGATGTGAAGCTGGAAGAGCACAGCAGGTCAGATAACATCCAGGAGCAGTAAAGTCAATGTTTCCGGCCAAATTCCTTCATCAGGCTGGCCCGAGGCTATGGGTTTTGATAACTCCATGGTCTGATTATATAACCTCAGAGACAAGAGGCAGAGCTGTTCACTGCTGACTGCAGGAGTTGTTAACTAGATTGAGAAAAGCTCCACTCTTTAGCCTGTGTGAAATGAGATCTCCAAAGGAGATTTACTGGAATCAATGCTCCGTGATAAATTTTGTCTGTCAGCTCATGGGACTAAGTTGCGACTTACAAAGACAAAGTATTGCTGCTTGAATCACGTTTTATTTACAGGCCTGTTGACATTTTAAACAAAAGACTTGCATTGGTAGTGCACTCTTCTTGACCTCAAGATATCCCAAGGCACTTTAACAACCAATTCAAGAAGTGTAGTCACAAGTGAGGGAAAGGCAGTCAGTCTATGCACAGGAGGATCCCAAAAACAACAATGAGATAGTAACACCTGCTTTAGGTAGTGGTTGATGTTGGTCCAGGAGAGGGATGGGCATCTCATCCTAAAGATAACAGCGCTGACATGCACAACACCTGCAATGCACCACTTTAATACGTGCCTGGATTATGTCGTATGTGCTCATTGGAGGGGGACTCAAAGCCACAATCGTCTGACTCCGGATGTGGAAATGCTGGCAACTGAGTTACATCATACCAAGGGAGCCCTGGACCTGTCTGAGTGAGAGGGAAATGGCTGCAGAGCTCAATATGAGGGGAAGTAATATGGAGGCTAGAATTTGAAGAGGTCAAGTAAATTGTGTCATACACGATATTAATGTGTCGGAGACTGCAAGGAGGAAGAGTTAATATCAATGCAGGGAGAGCATGGAGGAGAAACATAAAAGAAAAACTAATAAGTTCAAGGCTGAAAGCTGAATCTGAGCTCAAGGATATTAGAGTCATAGAGTTATACAGCATAGAAACAGACCCTTCGGTCTAACTCGTCCATATAATATAGAACCTAGAACAGTACAGCCAATGATGTTGCACCGAACACAATGCCAAATTAAACTAATTCCCTCTGCCTGCCCTTGGTCCATATCCCTCCATTCCTTGCATATTCATGTGCCGATGTAAAAGTTTCTTAAATGCCCTATCTGCCTCCACCACCACCTCTAACAGTGCATTCCAGACTCCTACCACTCTCTGGCTCAGTGGTTAGCACTGCTGCCTCACAGCACCAAGGATCTGGGTTTGATTCCAGCCTCGGGTGACTGTCTGACTGGAGTTTGCACATTCTCCCCGTGTCTGCGTGACTTTCCTCTGGGTGCTCTGGTTTCCTCCTACAATCCAAAGATGTGCAGGTTAGGGCAATTAGCCGTACTAAATTGCCCATTGTGTTCAGGGATGTGTAAGTTAGGTGCATTAGTCTGAGGTAAATGTAGAATAATAGGGTCTGGGTGGGTTACTCTTTGGAGGGTCAGATTGGACTTGTTGGGCCAAATGGCCTGTTTGCACACTGTTAAGGATTTTATGATTCTATCTCCTTTGAGCTTTCCCCCTCTCACCTTGAATGCATGCCCCCTAGTTTTAGGCATTTAATTCGACTGGGACAACACTACTATCATAGGGCAAGCCAGACAGAGAACAGCCAGGGAATTCCTAGAGGCATGGCATTCATCCACAAACTCCATCAACAAACACATCGACCTGGACCCAATATACCAACCACTACAGCGGACAGCTGAAACTGACAACCGGAAGCGGCAGGGACAGGCCACTATAAACACCGGAGGAAACATCAAAGAAGCGCTTCGCAGGAGGCTCCCAAGCACTGATGATGTCGCCTAGCCAGGGGACGAAACGTTTGCAACAAAAACTTCCAGCTCGGCGAACAGAACCACAACAACGAGCACCTGAGCTACAAATCTTCGCACAAACTTTGAATCTTTTATCTATTTTACCCCCTACACTACAAGCTTTTATTTTGTGTGGTAACATTAGATACATCACCTTGTCAAATGCTTCTGGAACTCCCAGTACACCAGAGCCTAGGGTGGGTGTCATGGTGGCTCTGTGGTTAGCACTGCTGCCTCACAGTACCAGGGACTTGGGTTCAATCCCACCCTCAGGTAACTGTCTGTGTGGAATTTGCACATTCTCCCTGTGTCTCTGTGGATTTCCTCTGGCTGCTCCAGTTTTGTCCCACAGTCCAAAAATGCACAGATTGGGTGGATTGGTCATGCTAAATTGCCCATAGTGTCCAGGAATGTGTATGTGAGGTGGATTAGCCGTGGGAAATGCAGTACAGGAATAGGGTAGGGGGTGGGATGCTCTTTAGTCAGTCGATGTGCACTTGATGGGCCGAATGGCCTATTTCCACACTGGAGGGACTTTATGATTCTATCACATCTATAGGCTGCTCATTATCCACTTTGACTCTGCCTGATCGTTTTATGATTTTCCAATTACCTGCTATAATCTTCTAAATAATAGATTGTAGCATTTTCCTCATGACACGTGTTATTATATAATAACTGGCCTGTAGCTTCTTATAGAGTACCTTTGGATTTCTCTTGATGTTACTTGCCAGTTTCTTCTCAGACTTTTCACTTCCTCTGAACTGTGTACGTTAAGCCTTGTTCTCATTATCAACATGACATAGTTTAATTTGCACCCTTCTTTATCTTGCCTCATGTGTCATCCAGGGAGTTCTCACTTTTTATGCACCATCTTATTCAGTTTAGCTCACCTATCTTTGATTCCAATTTATCCAGGACAGATCCCAACTCACTGAAATTGTCCCTCTATCAGTTGAGATTTTTTTACTCTAGATTGTTCTTTGTCCTTTTCCATTGCTAATCTCAACATTATGTCATTGTTTACCAAATGTTTTGCAACTGACATTTAATCCACTTGTTTAGATCAGAGTGTTGCTGGAAAAGCACAGCAGGTCAGGCAGCATCCAAGGAGCAGGAAAATTGATGTTTCGGGCAAAAGCCCTTCATCAGGAATGGAGGCAGGGAGCCTCCAGGGTGGAGAGATAAATGGGGGAGGGGGGGGCTGGGGAGAAGATAGCAAAGAGTACAATAGTTAAATGGGGGTGGGGATGGAGATGATAGGTCAGAGGGGAGGGTGGGGGAAGGTAGCAAAGAGTACAATAGGT
>NW_025213157.1:24478-28354 GCF_004010195.1 Chiloscyllium plagiosum
TTAAGGCTTTGATTAGATCCTCTGGAGGCCTCCTCTACATCTACTGTAGCTTCCCTTTCTTTTGCTGAGGATTGAGGGTCAGGAACAACAACATCCCCATCCACCGCCCCTTCATCCTCCTCTTGTGAGTCATTCGTTCCCAGTCACTGTCTGTCTGTCTCTCCTCCTCCCCATTTTCACCTAACCTGATTTTATGGTTTTGGGGGGTGGGTGGCAAACAGCCAAGAGGATCCCAGGGACTGGGTGGGGCAGAGGGGGAATCCTTTGTCTTTACTCCCATCATTCCCAAACTGTCCTTCCAACAGGACGCATAGTCCGCCTCCTCTTGACCAAAAGGTTGTTTTTTATTCACATACAAATCTAAATACTGACATATCCAATCTTCATTCGAACCATACTTTGGCCAGAAGACAGCCGGACGAAGGATTGGTTCTTTGGTCCATACTAAACAATAATATTTAATCATTTTCTTTTTATCTTTTGCCCTTGTACAAGTATTACTTGTCCATTTCCGCAACATCCTCCCCAACGGACTTTCAGGAGGAATGTTACCAGGGACTTTTTCTTCTTCCTTTACTCCGTGACAGCTACTCTACCTACCCCCCATTTCCCGGGGCCCTCACCAGTCCCTCAGCGAGTAAATACCCCTTTTCCCGGCCACCAAGGCAAGACTTAAAAGTCAGGTTTCTTACCTTGGTCTGTGCACAGAGTAGCCTCGCCCCTTTTCGCCGTATTTTCCATCGACCTCCTATCACTGTCTGATTCAGATGTCCCTCTTGTGGGATCCGTACCAGTCTCCCAAGGGAGTGGACCAAACCGTGACACGAGACCGCTCCTCAATTGAGAACGGGACGCGTCTTCCCAGTGTCCAGGGCCAGCCACTCCCCCCGGCGATGGAAGAACATCCTGGACAGCCCCCAATTGTGAGAAACAAAGCTCACCCGCTTCAATAATTGCAGTCCAAGACAAAATCTGAATCAGTAGTGTCCTTTATTTTACTCTTGCAAGAGGGTGTGATGTCCATTGTCTACAAGGCAAGGGACACACACACTAAATTCAATTAATACATGATATTTATATAATTTGGTTTCTTTTGTTTTTCATTGCTCCTCCCCTGTTTACATCTCCCACTTCCCTAAGACCGGCCCCCATTACTCCTGTTTATCTCTTGCCTTATCCGGCCTTGTCTGTGACAAAATGCTTATTTCTGGCCTCACACGGCCATTTGACCTCATCCCATTGTGGGTCATTGTTAGGCATATCCTTTTTTCACCATTATCTACTCCCTCCATCTGTACCTTCCCCTAGTATAGTGATCCTTATGACCCTTTTAATCGGGGTTTGTTCCTGTGTTTCTGTAAAAGTGGGAAACAGATGTTTATACTTACTGTTTGTACAGGCATATCTAGCTTAACTTCCTCCCCTCACAGCATCTTATCTATCCGCCTGTAATATCTACCACTGTTTTGCTGTCACGTTTCATTCTCGCATACAATTTTAACTAATACAAAAACAATTATGTATTTCCTCCACATAGTTTCCATTCTTGTTGACTTAGCTCTTGGCTGAAACAATTACACACTGGTGTGAGTTCATTTACTTTGTATAAGTAATTGTAATTGCAGAAGTAACACTACTTTACCTATATCCCACAACACCAAAATTGGATATGTAGTGGACAGCAAAAATTCCCACAGAGTACCTCGGGACCTTGATCAGATGGGTTACTGGGCTGAGGAGTGGGAGATGGAGTTTAATTTAGATAAATGTGAGGTGCTGCATTTTGGGAAGGCAACTCAGGGTGAGACATATGCACTTAATGGTAAAGGTCCTGGAGAGTGTTACCAAACAAAGAGACCTTGAAGTGCTGATTCATTGATGTTTGAAAATGGAGTCATGCGTGGACAGGGGAGTGAAGAAGGTGTTTGGTATCCAGATGTAAACTTTATTGTTACATATTCTCAAGTACAGGGATACAGGAGAACAGTGAAATGTGCACAACATCATCAAACACGGTACGTGTAGTAATACAACAACTAAGTTAGAGGGAAAGCATGACTGTGTTTCTTAGTATAAGTAGAAAAATCAAGAAATAAAGTTAAATGATAACATTGCAGTCCTTCATAGTGTTAAGTGGAACAATGAAGGAATAACAGTAAAAGTTGCCCAGTGTTTCTGAAGTGCACTCCCTGTGAAGGCTCGATCCTCTTTGCTTGGGCCCGCTGTTTGGGAAACCTCCATCTCCCTGCTCTCGATGCTGCAGATGCTGGGGGTAGGCGTGGGGGGTATCTCCCCCATCGACACTTCGGACTTGCTCAGGCTTAGGACCATTCGGCGCAGCCATTTTGGCACCGAGCGATTTGGCGCGGCCTGTTTGGTGCAGCCTATTTGCCGCAGACCCATTTAGGAGCAGAACTATATCAGCGCAGCTCATATTTATTTCTTTTCAGGCTTAGTTAAATCATTAATGAAAGCAATAAAAATAATGTTATTCTCTTTAGTAAAAATGTTAAAAAGTAAAAGAAATAAAAGAAATAAGTTAATTACAAAAAATCTAAAATATGACCTTTATTCCAAATTATCGGCAATCCCTCGTAAATACTCAACATTATTTCTCTCACTAAATTTTCTTATAAGTGTTTGTATTCTAACATCTGCTTCCCTGAATTTCTTTAATTTCAATGGAATATCATGCCCTGCTACAAGATGCTCATAGTAAATGTCCCTTCTTCTCTGAACTTTTCGTAAACTGCCAATAAATTTCCTAATAACTGGATGTTTCACTCCAAGTTCACATTGTAATCTCCTGTGGGCAGCTTCCCTTCAGTCACCCGGGATGATCCATCTATAAAAAGTCTAGCCCCTGCATGAGGTGGAACATCTCTCAGGTCCATGCGGACCTTAGTTTGGTATTCTATAATGTCAAGGCAGTCGTGCCCTGGATTCTGAGGAGATTCTCCTTCCCCTTTCCAAAGAAAGGCAGTTGGATTTAAACAGTTGTCCGGGATCAACACCAGATCATCCTTTTCTATTAATATTCGCCCATTAACCATCTATTAACCATCGCCCAGCTTTTTGATTTAGGATCGTTCTCACTTGGGCTCCCCCAAATGTAAGCTTTCTGCTTTCCTCCACCAACAGTGCAGTGGCAGCCACAGCCTGCACACACTCAGGCCACCCCCGGGATACTGGATCCAATAGTTTCGAAAGATATGCTACTGACTGTTTCATTCCTCCCCACCTCTGGGTTAGTACTCCCTTATCTACGGTAGCAAAGAGCTGGAAAGGTTTATCTAGAGAAGGTAAGGCTAACACAGGGGCACGGATCAGATCTCTTTTGAGTTCCTCAACTAGTTTTTTTTCCTCATCATCCCAACTTAGACACTTTGGTTCCTCCTCTAATAGTTTGAGATATAATTTCTTAGTCTTTTGAGCATAAGAATCAATCCACAATCTGCAATATCCCATTAGACCCAAAAGTTTATGTAACTCCCATTTAGTCCTGGGCAGCGGCATCCCCACTATTCCCTCTATCCATTCCAGGTTTATCTTTTGCTTTCCCTAACTAACTAAATGTCCCAAGTATTTCACTTCTTGCTCCACATATTGTAGTTTGTTTTTAGATACTCGCAGTCCTTGCTGACCCAGGAAATTCAATAATTTGTTAGTGGCTTCTACTGCTCTTTCTCTTCTTTTTCCTGTTACTAAGAGGTCGTCTACATACTGCAACAGGGTAGTCCCCTTGGGGCTGCTAAATTTCTCCAATATTTGTTCTAACATCTGTCCAAATAAATTCGGGGATTCCGTAAACCCCTGGGGGAGCACAGTCCACCGGTATTGCTGTTTCCATCCTGTCTTGGGATCTTCCCATTCAAA
>NW_025213157.1:29126-31000 GCF_004010195.1 Chiloscyllium plagiosum
CCTCTCTGTCCTACATGCTGCCACCCACCGCTCCGGTTGCTCATTATTGGTTCCATTCTTTTCTTAACTACCTCATCAACCGTAGCTACCATCATTTTCACCTTCTGTTTTTGTCTCTCATCCTCCCTCTTTACAAACACTTTCTGTGCCTCTCTTAACAATTCATCTAATGGTTTTTCGCTCCACCCTTCTATCTTCTGTATCTTTTTCTGTGTCTGGCCATGCCTTTGTCACAAAATGCACTTTCAAAAGACCCTGTGCCACTGGGTCCTCAGGGTTCATTCCAGAATATTTCCGCATTGAGTCTCTTAATCTTTGCAAGAAAGCTGAGGGAGTCTCATCGTTCTCCTGTCTAACTTCAAAGGCTCTAGGCAAATTCTGTGATTTCGGAACTGCCTCTCTTATTCCTTTTAGAATCAGGTCTTTCAATTCCCTCATTTCTTTTCTATGCTCCGGGTTTTGATTTTCCCACTGGGGGTCTTTGAGGGAAAACTTCATCTCTCCCTGTCCAGCATCCCCATCCCCAATGGGATGTTCCCTGTCCCATATTTTAATGGCTGCTCCTGGTATAAGACCCCTTTCTTCCCCAGTAAATAGTATATTCAATATAGACATTAACTCAGTCCATATATACAGACTAGGCCCCAAATATTGATCAATTTGTTCAGACAACCCTACCGGATCCTCAACCAGGACCTACATCTCCTTTTTAAATGTTCTGACCTCCCCACTGGTGAGGGGGGCACTTACAAACCCAAACTCTTTGTCCCCTATTGGTACCTCCTGAAGGGGATAAGTCTTTACGTTCTTCCCCTTTTTTTGCTTTTGTTTTTCCCCCTAAGGCTTTGGTTTAGATACTCCAGAGGCCTCCTCTACATCTACTTTATCTTCCCTTTCTTTTGTTGAGGATTGAGGGTCGGGAACAACAACATCCCCGTCCACCGCCCCTTTGTCCTCCTCTTGTGGGTCATCCGTACCCTGTCCCTGTCTGTCTGTCTCTCCTCCCCCCCCATTTTCACCTAATCTGATTTTATGGTACGGGGGGAGAGGGGGGGCAAGCAGCCAAGAGGATCCCAGGGACTGGGTGGGGCAGAGGGGGAATCCTTTGTCTTTACTACCACCATTCCCAAACTGCCCTTCCAACAGTACGCATAGTCCACCTCTTCTTAACTAAAAGGTTGTTTTTTATTCACATACAAATCTAAATACTGACAGACCCAATCCTCGTCCGAACCATACTTTGGCCAGAAGACAGCCGGGCGAAGGACTGGTTCTTTGGTCCATATTAAACAACAATATTTAATCATTTTCTTTTTATCTTTTGCCCTTGTACAAGTGTTACTTGTCCATTCCCGCAACATCCTCCCCAACGGACTTTCAGGAGGAATGTTACCAGGGACTTTTTCTTCCTTTACTCCTTGACAGTTACTCTGCCTACCCCCCATTTCTCGGGGCCCTCGCCAGTCCCTCAGCGTTTAAATACCCCTTTTCCGGCCACCAAGGCAATACATAAAAGTCAGTTTTCTTACCTTGGTCTGTGCACAGAGTTGCCTGGCCCCTTGTTGCCGTCTTTTCTATCGACCTCCTGTCACTGTCTGATTCAGATGTCTCTCTTGTGGGATTCACACCAGTCACCCAAGGGAGCGGACCAAACCAGGACACGAGACCGCTCCTCAATTGGGAACGGGACGCGTCTTCCCAGTGTCCAGGGCCAGCCACTCCCCCCGGTGATGGAAGAACATCCCGCTCGGCCCCCAACTGTGAGAAACAAAGCTCACTCACTTCAATAATTTCAGTCCGAGACAAGATCTGAAGCAATCAGTATGTTTATTATACGCTTGCAAGCGTGGTGCCTGGAATAGACATGCAGAGTT
>NW_025213158.1:0-7477 GCF_004010195.1 Chiloscyllium plagiosum
CCCACAATTTTTCAAATAGTTCTCCCTCACTACCTCAGATAGTGCTCCCTCAATACCTCTGAAAGTGCTCCCTCAATATCTCAGAAAGTGCTCCCTCAGTACCTCTGAAAGTGCTCCCTCAAAATCTCACAAAGTGATCCCTCAGTACCTCTGAAAGTGCTCCCTCAATACCTCAGATAGTTCTCCCTCAGTACCTCAAATAGTGCTTCCTCAGTACGTCAGAAAGTGATCCCTCAGTACCTCAGAATGTGCTCCCTCAATACCTCAGAAAGTGCTCCTCCATATCTAAGAAAGTGCTCCCTCAATATCTCAGAAAGTGCTCCCTCAGTACCTCAGATAGTGCTTCCTCAGTACTTCAGATAGTGCTTCCTGAGTACCTCAGAAAGTGCTCCCTCAATACCTCAGAATGTGCTCCCTCAGTACCTCAGAAAGTAATCCCTCAGTACCTCAGACAGTGCTCCCTCTATACCTCAGAAAGTGCTCCCTCAATACCTCAGAATGTGCTCCCTCAGTACCTCAGATAGTTCTCCCTCAGTACCTCAGATAATGCTCCCTCAATTCCTTAGATAGTTCTCCCTCAATACCTCAGAAATTGCTTCCTCAATAACTCAGATAGTGCTCCCTCAATACCTCAGAAAGTGCTCCCTCAATACCTCAGAAAGTGCTCCCTCAATACCGAAGAAAGCATCACTATTTTGTGTTTCACCCCCAAAGTCCCTCAGACAGTAGCTCCACAAAACATTCACATCCTCAACACTTCAGGGCTCAGCCCAGCTCCCCCCTCAGATTGGGTCCGAACCCATTCAGTCTGTGAGGACCCTCATCCACCCCTGTCCAAGATTGGAGCCCAGGTCCCCAGAACATGACTTGTCTCTCTGGATTAATTTTAGAAATCATACAGTGTAGGAGCAAGCCATTCCGTCCATTGGCTCCACACTGACTGTCTTAACAGCATTGCACCCAGACTCACATCCTCTACTCTATCCTTGTAATGCTGCATTTCCCATGGCATCTTTGGGCGGTGAGAGGAAACTGGAGCACCCGGAGGGAACCCGCACAGATACAGAGAGAATGTGCAAACTCCACACAGACAGTCATCGGGAGTTAGAATCAAACCACTGAGGCACTGTGCTGTCCTCTCTCCCTGGATGCCATCTCCTCAAACCTTTTACTAAGCAACCTCCCATGTGAAACCACCTCATCTGTCTCCTTGGTCATCCCTTCAAAAGCTCTATCAAGTTGGACGCATCATTTCCACAAACAAAGCCAAGCTGACCATTCGTAATCAATTCTTGTTTTTCAAATGCATGTAAATTGTCTCTCAGAATGCCCTCCAACAGCATACCCACCACTGCCATCAGACTCACAGCTCCATAGTTCAATGGCTGTTCCTTGCAGCCTTACTTCAATAATGGCACATCATTAATCACCCTCCAGTCTTCAGGCACCTCACCCGTTGCCACTGATCGGTCCGTCTGACAAGGCCATCTGCATCCTTCTGTAACCTAAGGCTATCATCCTCAGTATTTATCACCCCACCAATCTTCATATCATTCATGAACCCACTGCTTAACCATCCACCATTCAAATCTATATCTTTTCTATCAACCACATCAGCAAGACCCCAACCTCCAAGCCAGGCGACAGGAAAGTATTGCCCTTATTTACACAGCTGGTCACCTACTTAAAAAGTGCAATCCCATTGGTCAGATCTGACCTCCCCTTAACACAACCATTCTGACTGTTCATCATGAACTCCAGTCAGTGCACTCCCATTGGTCAGACCTGACCTCCCTTTAACACAACCATTCTGACTGTTCTTCATGAACTCCAGTCTCTGTAAATGCTGATTAGTTCTATCTCTCAAAATTGCTTCCAACAGACGTCCCACCCATGGTATTAGCCTGACTGGCCTGTAGCTGTCTGGTATATCCCATGTTCCTTCTTGAATAACAGTACCACATGGTCAGTCCGACAACACCTCTCCTGTGGCCAGAGGGGATTTGAAAATGTTTGCAAGTGTACCTGCTACTTCCTCCATCACCTCATTCGGTAAGCTGAGATACATTTCCACCGTCTTTGGAGAATTATTGGGTTGTAAGAAGGCCAGACCCCTCAGAACCATCTCTCTCTATATTTATGCTAATTCATTTAATTGTATCACAGAGCATCTTCACGATTTCATACCAACCCTGTCCCAATGGAGCATTGACAAAATGCATCCATTCACTGTAGCCTCTGGGTCCATGCACAAATTCTCACTGTGTCTCACAACCTACTCTTTCCCTCATTATCAATTCACCCTTAATGTCACGTAAAGCCCTTTCAGGTTTTTATTTCCTCTCTTAGCACTCCTCGCTCCCAGGCAATTAGCCTGCAATACGATTTGGAGGAGTGTGGGATGTCAGCCTGGATGTGGTTTAGCATTGGGAAGCTCAGAAATAAGGAACACACGACTGTGCTGAGTGTGGGGCAGGGGGACTCATTTGGGATGAGCAGACGGAAGCTGAGGAATAAACCTCAGCCCTGCAGCATGAAAATATCCCTTTGAGCTAGCAGGTCAGTCACACGAAACGAAAATTTGATCCCTGGGAAAAGACGGTGGTGACCAAATGAAGACAGTCTGTTTGAACACAGTCTCTGGAATCTGGACGTGGGAATCATTACTTAGCAGGGTCTGGAGGAAGCAGAGGCAGAAATGTACTGAACAATTTCAGATATTCCTCATAGACCACAAGACATGGGAGCAGAAATTAGGCCATTCAGCCCATCTGATTGTGTGGCACTCACTCAGTACTGACTCTCTTACAATGCAGGTATCCCCCAGACTAATACGTTGACAGTGCAGCACTCACTCAGTAATGAACCTCTGACAGTGCAACATTTCCACAGTACTGACCCTCCGACAGTACGGCACACCCGCAGTGCTGACTCTCTAACAGTGCAGCTCTTCCTCAAACTGACCCTCTGACAGTCCAGCACTCCCTCAGAACTGACCTTCTGACAGTGCGACACTCCCTCAGTACTGAACATCTGACAGTGCAGCACTCCCTCAGTACTGACCCTCTGACAGTGCAGCACTCCCTCAGTACTGACCGTCTGACAGTGAGGCATTGCATGTATGCTGACCCTCCCACAGTGTGGCACACCTTCATACTGACTTTCAGACAGTGCGGCGCATCCTCTGATCATTCAGCACTCCCTCAGAACTGACCCTCTGACACTGCAACAGCCCTTTGACCCTGCACTCCTGACGGTGCTGCAATCCCTCAGTACTGACCCTCTGACAGTGCAGCAGTCCCTCAGCACTGCTCCTTTGACACTGCAGCACACCCTCAGAAATGACATTCTGACACAACAGTATTCCCTCAGTACTGACCCTCTGACTCTGCAGCACTCTCTTTGTACTGACATTTCTACAGTGCAGCATTCCTTCAGTGCAGACATTTCTGCAGTGTGGCATTCCCTCAGTACTGACCCTCCGACAGAGCAGAACTCCTTCTGTACTGACACTCTGACAGAGCGGCACTGCCTCATTCCTGCACTTCTGATAGACCAGCAATGCCTCAGTACTCACCCTTTGACAGTGTCGCACTCCCTCAGTACAGACCTTTTGGCAGTACAGCACTCCCTCAGTACTGACCCTCTGAAACAACACTCCCTCAGAACTGACACACTGACCGTATAACGCTCCCTCAGTAATGACCCTTCGACAGTACATCACTCTCTCAGTGCTGACCCTCTGGCAATGCAGCAATCACTCAGTACTGACTTTCCGACACATAGTGTGGTGCTCCCTCAGTACTGACCCCCTCACACCGCGGTGATCCTTCAGTACTAACCCCCTCAGAGTGCGGTGCTCCCTCAGTTCTAACTCTTTCACAGTGCAGCGCTCCCTCAGTAGCAACCCTCTCACAGTGCGACACTCTCACAGCATGGCCATCCATTAGTACTGACCCTCAGAGAGTGCGCACTTCATCACGACTGACTATTTCACTGCGCAGCAGTCCCTCCGTCCTGACTCTATGACAATGCAGCACACCCTCCATACTGATCCTCTGACAATACAGCACTCCCTCCACACTGATCCTCTGACAATGCTGCACTCCCTCCACACTGATCCTCTGACAATACAGCACTCCCTCCACACTGATCCTCTGATAGCGATGCACTCCCTCAGTACTGACTCTCTGACAGTGTGGAAGTGGCCCTATACTGACCCTCCGACAGTGTGGCCCAATCTCAGGACAAAACCTCTGACAGTACAGCACTCCATCAGAACTGACACTCTGACAGGACAGCAGTCCCTCAGTTCTGACTCATTGACAAAGTAGAACTTCCTCAGTACTGACTCTCTGACAGTGTGGAAGTGGCCCTATACTGACCCTCCGACAGTGTGGCCCAATCTCAGGACAAAACCTCTGACAGTACAGCACTCCATCAGAACTGACACTCTGACAGTACAGCACTACCTCAGTACTGACCCATTGACAATGTGTCACTCCCTCAGTACTGACCAATTAACAGTTTAGCACTGCCCTCAGCACTGACCCATTGACAGTGTAGCACTCCCTCAGTACTGACCCTCTGCCTCGGTCCTGCGCCTTTGACAGTCCAGCACTGACCATCTGACAGCGTAGCACTCTCTCCGTACTGACCCTCTGACAGTGCGGCACTCCCTCTGTGCTGACCCTCTTTCAGTGTGGTGCTCCCTCAGTGCTGACCCTCTGATAGTGCAGGACTCCCTCAGTACTGACCCTCTGACAGTGCAGCACTGCCTCAGTACTGACCCTCTGACAGTGCAGCACTCCCTCAGCACTGACTCTCTTTTTTTTACTATTTCATAGAGTCTTGTGGAAATTTGGAGACATAGGGTTTGCAGATTCTGAGGAAGCATGGGAGAGACACACAAACCAAGCCCTGTCTGAAACTCTCTGCAATAGACTATTCAGAGGCACAGAGTCACAGAGTTGCACAGCTTGGAACCAGACCCTCCTTCCAACTCGTCCATACCAACCAGATATTCTCATCTCATTTCATTCCATTTGCTAGCACTTGGCTGATATCCCTGTCAACCCTTCCTATTCACATACTCATCCAGATGCCTTTTAAATGTCGCAATTGTACCAGCCTCCATCACTTCCTCTGGCAGCTACCTGCATGCCCTTGAATAAGTGCACAAACATTCATACTGTCGATACAAACTATAATAAACACCAACCTACGAAAGGCTATCATTGTCATTTTCAACACACCCTTAGCTTCTTCATTATGCTGATTTGAACAAAGGTAAAGAAGCAGAGTTAGTGACCATCCACCGTGACCCTGTAATAAAACGTATTTTCAAATGTGGCTTGTATGTGATTCCCACACCCTCTAATAGTTGCCTGGAAGGTGGGGGTGAGCTGTATTCTCCTGCTGCAGTCCTTGGGTGTCCCACAGTGACGTTAGGGAGGGAGATCCAGGATTTTGACCTGAACCATGTCAAGAGCTCTCTTCCTGTAGTGCCCTTTTAAAGTTGGGAAGTTATTATAGACCAGGAGGAGCCGAGAGCTGCTGTTTTGTCGGAGAGACAGGCCTAGTGGGTCACACACCTCAGGTGAGGGGCGAGGTTGAGAAGCTGGGGGCTTCATGGTAATTTCAGACATGATAGAGATTGAGCCAACAGTGTTGGCATCACGAACCAGCTGGCTGAGGTAACTGACTCTCCTTTGTAGCAGAGGGATTCAATCCCTTTAAGAGAGAAAGCTTGAGAATTCAACACTAAAATCAATCTGTACGGACACGCTGGAGACCTGAACCATTAATACAGAGATTGCTGAAGAAGCTAAGCATGTCCGGCAGCATCTCTGAAGGGAGAGGGAGAAAGAGACAGAGAGAGAGTTCACCTTTCAATCCTGAGATTTCTGCGGGAAAGTTCCTTCAGAACAGACCGTTTTGAGGAAGGGTCACTTGGAATGTGAATTGTTCCTCTCTCTCTTCACCGTTGCTACCTGCTGAATTCTGCTGAATTTCCCCAGCCATCTGTTTGCTTGAGAATTTGACCTGATCCAAACGTCACTGAGTAATTCAGTCTGTGTTCAATGCCCTGAGGCTGCTCCTGCTGAAAGTTGACAAACAGGTTTAAGGCTTTGTAAGGAATTGTATTCGGAGGGCGCGATACATGGGAGAACAGATACAGAACACAGGCACTTCACAAAGATCCTTCTCAATGTAACTTTGTGAAGTTAATTCAGTAGGAATAGCTCAGACCTAACAATTCAGTTAATCAGCCAAGGGGAGTATATATGTCATGGCAAAGACTTGTTGTAAAGACTGTACTGAAACGAACTTTAGTGACTATGTTTGTACGTAAAGTGTTTTTTGTG
Organism: Chiloscyllium plagiosum; assembly: GCF_004010195.1. Classification (NCBI taxonomy): domain Eukaryota; kingdom Metazoa; phylum Chordata; class Chondrichthyes; order Orectolobiformes; family Hemiscylliidae; genus Chiloscyllium; species Chiloscyllium plagiosum. The sequence continues at coordinate 6,369 of NW_025213158.1, forward strand.
AATAAAGTCTCTTTTTGATATTGATATAAATATTTTTTCGAGGGGAACCGAGCATCTTGAGCTTGTGGAGGCATTGCCCTTGTCCCTAATCTTCTTTAAATAAACGCTAAACGATAGACATCAAAAAGTCAACAACGGGGAGGAGATGATGGGATGGTCACGGGGGCTCAGTGTTGCCTCACCCCACCCGGGTTCGATTCCAGCCTCGGGCGGCTGTCTGTATGGAGTTGGCACATTCTCCCCGTGTCAGCCACCAGGTGCTCCAGATCCCTCCCACTGTCCATAGATGTGCAGGCTTGGTGGATTATCCAGAGGAAATGAAGGGATCCAGGGATAGAGGGAGGATGGGATGCTCTGCCGAGGATCAGTGTGAACCTGATAGGCCGAATGGTCTGCTTCCACATTGAGGGAATCTATGATCAATCCAGAGACTCAAATAATGTTCTGGGCCCTGGGCTCCAATTCTGCGGGTGGCAGTGGGTCATCACAGTGAGAACAGGTTTGGGGATGAACACGGTCCAAGGGGGCAACAGGTTTGCTTTCTGAGGTGTTGAGGGCATGAATGTTCTGTCGAGGTGTTCTGGGGATAAACATACTGAGGGGATGGTTTCTAAGGTATTGAGGGAGCACTATCTATCCGTACAGGGTGCAGATGGTCGAAAGGTACAGATACACTTCATAGAACATAGGACATCGGACAGAGAACAGTACAGCACAGAACAGGCCCTTCAGCCCACGATGTTGTGCTGACCATTGATCCTCATGTAAGGTAAACCTAATGTATGAACCCTCAAATGTCTGTGACCATATGCACGTCCAGCAGTTTCTTAAATATCCCCAATGACCTCGCTTCCACAACTGCTGCTTGCAACGCATTCCATGCCCTTGCAACTCTCTGCATAAAGAACCCGCCTCTGAGATCCCCTCTATACTTTCCGCCAAACAGCTTAAAACTATGACCTCTTGTGTTAACAATTTCTGCCCTTGGAAAAAGTCTCTGGCTATCAACTCTATCTATGCCTCTCATTATCTTGTACACCTCAATTAGGTCCCCTCTCCTCCGCCTTTTCTCCACTGAAAGAAGTCCGAGCTCAGTCAACCTCTCTTCA